>NW_028274807.1:27313470-27616500 GCF_037043125.1 Eumetopias jubatus
AAAAAACCTGAGCCACAGCACCTTCTTCAAATGTTGAGGGTTAAAACCATCAGTAATAAGGTACATGATTATCATGTATTCCCTGACATGATGCGTATCACTGAGGATATATCACTTATTCTTGCCCTAAATGCACAGGCTCATGAGAAAACATCAGACAAACCCAAATTGAAGGACATTCTATAAAATAACTGACCAGTCCTCTTAAAAGTGTCGAAGTCATAAAAGAAAAGTTAAGACTGAGAAACTATAAAATAATGAGGTGACAAAGAGACCCAACAACAAAAGGTAATGTGGAATCTTGAATTTGATATTAATTTCCTAGTTTTGATAATTATATTATAGTTGTGTAGATTCTTAACATTAGGGGAAACTGAGTGAAGGGCATATATGTGTAGTTTCTGTGTTATTTTTGCAACTTTTCTGGAGGCCTAAAATTATTTGAAAATAAAAAATATTTTTAAGAATCATAACATTTTTAAAAGTCAGGATTTTACTTCTAACCTGACATTGTGGTCTGAGCTCTAGTCCTAGCATTGATACTAAGAGATGTGACTTGAGTATGTCACTTAACATCTCTGGGCTTCATTCGTTCATCCATTCATTCATTCATTCAATGTACATTTATAATGTAATGATTGTTCCAATTTAATATTGTACAGTCTAGGAAAAAACCAAGAAACTATGGAAAACATTATTTATAACCACAATTTCTCTTAATACAATATTCATACTACTCTAGATATTTTATTCAAGTTTTTCAAATTCATACTTTTCAAGCAAATCTTTTTTCCTTCATAAGTTTGGTATTCTATTGTTGTTGTTTTTTTCTTTATCATTTACTTTTAGGGCAAAAACAAGGCAGCAGAGAGCAGAAACTACTGTTTGAGATCGTGTATCATCTTATTGTAAATATTCTAAAAGACTGGTTTAATTCTTAGAAAGATCAATTAGCCTTTCACCAAATGCCAACTATGAAATGCATAATAGAAGGTGGTGGGAATACAGAAATGAATGAGCAACAGTCCTAGCTGTAAGGAGCTGACAGTTATTCTGAGAGCAGACATATATGTAAATGAATATTTGTAAGGCAATGTGAAAGCATTGTGATAGAGATATGTACCATCCCAGAAAGGAAAAATCAACAGCCTGGGGGAGTAAGAGAAGAATTTTCAAAAGAGATGTCAGGGTATTGGAAGACCAGCAGACAATTTTCAGGTAGGAAAGAAGGGCAGAATTTCTCATGATGTAGGATAGTATACGCAAATTTATAATTCTATGAAAAATTGGTGAGTTTCACACCAGTTGCCTCATATGCTAAAGAGTGGTGGCAAAGGCCTTAACCACTAAGCTGAAATGCAAGAGATGGACAAACATACCAGCTTTTCTCTAATTCTTGTCCTCCTTACTCTGCTCTCTTGCGTGCTCCCTTGTCGTTTTTTCATTATACCATAATTCATCCAAAAACCAAACACCAACCAACAAACAAACCAAAACCAAAAATAAGACAAGACTTATCCCATGAGCTTTACCTTAACTCTGCCAACAACAAGGACCAAAAGGATCATTCTTGCTCTAAATGTCAAATTTTATTCTATAAACATTGATAAAGAAAGCATCTTTCATAGAGAAGATTCTGGATAGACATGAATAAGAAATAGTCTTTACCTTGGAGATACTTAAGCAGCGGTGGATGGGTGGGTGGGAAGCATAGTCAAAAACATTTTTTTATAAAAAATCCCATCCTCAGAAATGACTTTTCCCTATGTACATCCCCAACCAATCCACTTCCCTTTCTGCAGCACATTAATGGAGATTTATGAGATGATTTGTCATTTGGGGCAAAGCATTGCGCTGCTAGGTGGGTACCTTAAGACAGCTCTCTGAAGTCATTTACCAAACTAAAATACAGAAAATCATCAGAGCTCATTAGGAAGCAGGAAAGTTGGCTGGATATTGGGCAGACAATTTTCCCACTGTCACCTATGGGGCAAAGAATAGACTGTGCTTGTCCAATACTCAGTTCTTCTAAGTAAGTATTTTTATCATTCTTTTGCTCAACTGTTAATACTTCATAAGAAAGCAGATTTTGTATTTTTTTAGAAAAGAAGCTATACATTGGTGCACATGCTTAACTTCAACAATAAAATACATGTAACCACTAAACTATGTCTAATATTAATCCAGCTCAAGATCTGAAACTCAATTAAATTAACATTTCCTTTGGTATATGAAGCTGTGGTGACATTTAAAAATAGGCATCCTAAAGGGTTCTTATTTTTGAATGAAGCATATAAACTATCATACAAGCAAATAAGAAAAATATCACCTCTAGTTTCAGGTGACAATGCTTAAAATACTAAAATCTCCATTTTTCAGGTGGTATTTTACCAAAAATGAAATTGAGCATATCATTAAATACATAGTTTTTAGGTCTAACATACAACTCTCAAATTATCCTGTATTTGCATATTACTACAATTGAATTTGGACAGAAGAAGCTTTCAATAACCAAAGGTAGATAAAACAACTTGTATGGTTCTCAAAAATCACATGCAACAATCATGTAGGAGGAATTGGCATTATTTTGACCATGATATAGAAATTTGGCATTATTCAAACTAGTTCTTACTGAAATTATTATTTTTGTTTGAAGCAAGTATAATTTTTGAGGAAAAATATTTTTCCCCTAATAGCCTAAAAACTACATTGAGCATTTTAATATACAAATGTGATAGTCCAGGATGGTAAGGCAACAAGAAAGGTAAGATAGTGATTTTTATAGATGTTTAATACTGTGGACTTTTGTTTCTCTATTTTCTTCATTTTACATTTTCAATGACATAAAATTTCAAAAAATTTTATCCTCCAGTAATTTTTTTTGAAACTCCGACTTCCATTATTAATCAGAATATTCTTTTTAAATTCATTATCATCAGTATTTTACCAGGGGTATCTGCAAAAATACTTTAAAAGCAAATTCAATTCATTTTTTAAGATTTCTTTAAAAACAGTCTGGGTGTTATTTAAATAGTGAGTTAAAAGAATAAATATCACGTCACATGGTAGTTATTGATACTAAAACAATTTAGTAATAAGAAGTTCTTCACAGAGTAGATGATTTCTAGAAAATAGTTATTGAAACAAAAATTTTATCTCCTTATTTAAACTTTTCTTCAAAGGCAACATTCAAAACCACAACATATAATTCCTATGTTTTGGTAACTAAACAAAATCAGTTTGTCATTCTTTTCCATCTTTAAGCACACATTTCTAAGCGTATAGAGGTTGATTTTTGAAGAGAATTTCTGAGATTTTAAAAGCTATGTTTTTAGTCAAGGAATGAATGACCTTGGAGGCCCAATTCATGGTTTATACATAAAGCTCTTATTGGAGATTGAGTGTTGTTTTCTTTACTGTTAATTGTGATAATCATATTTTAAATGACAGAATTTCTTCAAAAGATAGATAAAGATAGATATTCACTAAGGTGAGTTAGGAAACATTAAATTCTATATAATGTGTCTGCCCTGCAGAAGGTCATCACTTTCCTCTCTCAAATTTATTCCTCACCTATTTCCCTACACCTCCTGAGATCTTTCAGAATCTTTCTGCAAACTTTCTGTGGAGGTATCTTAGGTGCCTCATGTACTTACTACAATTTACAAAACAACACCAAGCAATGTTTCCTTATAGAAAGTTTCTTTCCGTGATCAATTTAGTATTCATAATCTGTTAATGACATTCAATACATAAGTTGTTTGGGAGGAAACAAACCTCAGGCAACAGGGTCATTAAAAAGCTCCTAGAAAAGTAGGGATGTGATCTTAATTTTTGAAAGAAACTTCAGGCAAAAGGGAAAGAGTACATAATATAATTGAAGGAATAAGAATTTGGAGATCAGTTGGAAAATTGCTGCATTATTCCAGCTCCGATGTGCAGGATGAACTAGCACAGAGGAAGTCTGTTTGGGAAATAACCTTAAATCTATGTGAACAGAAATTGAATTTCCTTAGGAGCTAGAGTTCGATATTGTTATAAGAAGGAAATGGTAGAGGGAAGTGACAGATGATTTCGATCTCTTATTACTTTGGATGGAGAGCATACAGTTGCTCTCAGGAATCTCTAGATCAACTGATGGATATTTTTCATCCTTTTTATTTTTTTAAATCAGGCAACACCCAGACCATATGCAAGGCCCTCTACCCTACGTTTGTTTTACTGCACTCAAGATTCTGGGCATCCTTTGTTGTACTTCAACCTTCTAGTTTCTGAAACCTGGTTGCACTAATCTAAACTACCACCACCAAATCATTCCCTTTCCCAAAGTACCCATTTCTTTTGTTGTTGTTGTTGTTTTTAATCTTTACTTTCAGTTCATTTGTTTCTGATTTGTGTCTCTAGTTAGATCTTGAAGGCAAAAGCAAAAAGTATCATACCATCAGGGCAGATATTTTTGTCAAAATTTGAGAGAATGGAAGCATGGGTGTTTGAGTGTCTGCAATACAAGAGATCCCAGTATGGAAAAATTTAGATTAGATCAGCATAGATTAAATACTGTGCTCCCGCCCAATCACTAAGCATCTGGAAAAGGTCTATTCTGCTATTAAAATTGACCTTTTAGACTTTGTATAAAGAGATTGGATTAGAGACAATAAGATTTTCCACACTGGAAACTTATTAAATCTTTAAAACATTAAACACATCAAAACATATAGTATAAAAATATTTTTAAACAGGGCAAGATACACTGACACTAATATATCTTAATGAAAAATTGTTTAACTTGACGTGGAACTCTACTTCATGTTTAAATAGCTGAATTAAGCTCAAGGGTTGTTCCAAATGTAAATATTCAGCCCTGTACATAAAAGACAATAATTAAGCTAAATACTGATTTCCTTTCCAAACTTTAAAAATTATACCAGGTTTCATCTGGTATTCCTTTCCCTTAATTTACTAAACAATAGAATTAGCATCAGAAGGAGAAAGAAGGTAATTGTGAACACCATTCAGCCCTTTGACAGTAAGCAAAATAACCAGTTACTTCAGAAAAGAAGACCAAGAGAAAGTGACAATTGATTCCAGAAAGAAATAGAGGAGTTGAGAATGTATATTTCATCATCTCTCAACTGGAAAGCTGGGAATATATGAAACTTAGATTTTATATTAATTGCTTTTTCTTATGTACTTATACTATGAGAAATGAAATGGATCCTTTGAAGTTTTACCCGGGTTTAATTAATGTGCTTATGGTTCCTTGAAGAAATATTTCAAAAGAAATGGAAGATAAGGCCGGCATACCCTCCAGTTAATGTTGATTAAAAAAATGAAGCAGGAAACAGTTACTACTTTCCAATATTGTTAGAAACGTGCCACTCTGTTCTGTTTTGACCTCCATGATGACAAGACATTGAATACTTTGATGCCTCTTTCAGTGATGTTAGTATTAGCAAAGAATAACATCTCAAAAGAATATGCTTCCTCTCCCGTTTCACTCATATCCACTCCCACATGCACATTAAGTTCTAAACATCTTCATTTACTTGAAGTGAGGATATTACTTTTCATTAAACAAATACTATTAAACCAGTTCTGTTATTCTCACCAATTTTCAGGTAAGAAGAGTAAACTGAAGAAGGCACTTTTTGATAACTAGCAAAAGGCAGAGGTGGGATTTGAACCTAAGCCATCTGACTAGTATCCATACTTTTAACAATACGCTCCTGTTCTAGAAGCCCCATATGGACTCTGAGAGAGGGGTAGTCTTGGTAGCTGCCAGTATTATTTTCTAAAAAGATTAATTTCCCCCAATTCTCTTCAATTTCTTTCTTTTGCGGGGGAGGAGAGGAAGAGTCATGGGTTTTATATCTGTGTTAGTAATATACAGTGAAATACTTCAATCATCATACACTTGACTTCTTTTATTCCCCTAAATCTTCCTTGACCTATGATGGAGTTATATCCCAGTAACTCCATCACAAGTTGAAAATGCATTTAAGGTATGTAAACTACCAAACATCATAGCTTAGCCTAGCTTATTTTAATTATGCTCAGAATGTTCACATTAGCCTACAGTTGGGCAAAATCATTTAACAAAATGTTATTTTGTTTTAACTATGATACAATACAAGGAGGCCAAAAATAGGGTGGTACAGTTTTTACATTTCAGTTATTGATTATTTTGAAGATTTTATTTATTTATTTGAGAGAGAGAGAGTGCATGTGAGAGGTGGGGGGAGTAGAGGTGGTGGGGGGACAAGGAGACTCCATGCCAATCATGGAACCCGACACAGGGCTCAATCCCAGGACTCTGAGATCATGACCTGAGCCAAAACCAAGAGTTGGATGCTTAACCGACTGAGCCACCCAGGCACCCCTATTAATTGATTTTTAAATTGTATTATAATCTAAATTTTTAAATTGTTGGTGACAGTCTGCCTTCTTTTGTGGAGCCAGAAGTAGCTACAATGATTCTAAGTTCCTGCACAAATAGATCCTCAAAAATTGTCAATTTCATTGGCTGATATTACAAAATGAGAATCACTGATTTTTCAGAATATTTAAGCTTCAACCAGATGTTATTCCTTTGCAAAGTAACTGAATCATCAAAAGATAAGAGCTCCAGATACAGCTTTAAGAATCTTCTGGTCTTTAAGGAAATGAGCTGTGTTGAGACAGGGAAACTCAGAGATGCAAATATTCATTTTATTAGGATCTTTCACTTATAAATTCAATATGTATTTATTAAGCATCTATTATATGTCAGTTCCTGTTCTGCAACAGATAGAGAAATGATGCTGGATATATTATCAGGGTAGGTTTCCCACAGAATGTCATTTAATGCCTTTGTTGAATTCAGTTATCTTTTTCAACTGGCTCATATGGCAATTAAATGTTCATTTTTCACAGAAAGTTGTTCAAAGAGATTTTTGCTGGCTTTGCTTTATTTTTTTTCTTTTAAGTACAACAAAAGATAAAAACAAAACAAAACAAACCTACTAGCTCAGTTAACCTACCTTAGCTTATTTTCTATTTTTCACATGCCGGCTCATTACTGTTTAACGTTTCCGACCAAGTTATAATCTTTATGGAAATAGAAAAACACACAAATGTGTTCTAAATAAGGGTATGGACATGCGTATTCATTGCATGAAGGTTGTTAGCTGACTAACTACTCTGGTTACAGATTGATTTTTATTATTCTAGGGGAAAGGTAGGTATTAATATAGTCTATGGATATAACATGTCCTTTGTTCATCATTTCTTTGCTTGAATCACTGGCCCCATAACTAGCACCCATCAGAGACTAAAGGACATAGGGTGAAAGGCCTATCAGTTAATTTGCAACATTTCCTTTTAAAAGACTATTTGGTTTTATTTTGTAATCAAAACGATTAATGCAATAGGATGGGATAATCTGTATCTCTTTAATCCTCTATAGCTTGAATTTTATCTAATTTTTTTAACACAACTCAAATGACAAATTAGTCATGCATCAGAATGGAGTATTATTTCCTATCCAATGGGCATCAGGGCCTATAGAGAATATAGAATAAATAGTTCTGAGAGGGCAAGAGAATGATCTTCCTCATATGGCAATTTTCTTACTGGGTTTGGGTATCATTGTGGTCCATATTGGCCAGAATTTAGTTTTCTGTAGGCTAGCATTTCTTACAAGCAAGACAAGGAAAAATTTAAAGAAATATCATATACTACCAAATCCTCCCTTCAAAAGAAAACTTACTGATAAATTCTTTTCATAACTATGATTACAGCAAAGCAGCTACTGTAGACAGTAAATTCTGTACATTCTGTACATCAAAAACATGTTATAATTGGTTAGAAATTTTGTACTTTGTCATCTCACATAAAGTCTAGACAAAATAAAAACATTTAGCTCTTTCTGTTGTTCATCATAGTTAAATATAAGTTCATGTTCTCTTAACAAAAAAAAATAATAATAATACTGGGAAAAAAATGTTTACCTATTAATGTGCTGCTTCTTGTTCTCTATCAAACTAACAAAAAAATGTTTTCAGAACATAAATATCATAGTTTCAAAATAAATTACCATTAATAAAAAAGTCATATTTATTGTTGTTTTCTTTGTATTTTTGTATACCCACCAAAAATAACCTGAGATTTAGACTATTCCAGATAAAAATTCCAAAGCATAAAATAATTTCCAGGAATTAACTTTATCTTAGTCCATACGTCTGTGTAGGCAGTACAGGTACATGTACACACACACAGACACACGTGTGTGTATATATATATATATATATATAGTAGTATAAATGTGTAATACTACACGAACAAAGACGTGTGTTATACTCCACTATTTTTACATGTGTCTCTGCAAGTCATGCTAGTCTTGACTAGCTAGTGAATTATATTTATTTCTGATGACCATGGTATAGCAACTATATTAATACAAAAAGAGAATTGTAAAAAAAATAGAAATAAGGACTGATGAACTAAGTACTATAAAATCTTCAAAATAAAATTACTTAAATATCACAGTGAGAAAAATAGGTATGTGTTAATTGAGGAGCAAAAAAAGCCTCAGAACTTCTCATGAAAAGTTCAATGCATTCTTCACAAGGAAATGGCCATGAAGTTAACATATTTAGACAAGGATACCTAAGTGGAGGCACTTTAAAAATATCCTGAAGTAATTCTGTAGTTGTTTCCTTCCTGATCTCTACCTACTTCTGATGAACTCAACGTAAATAAACATTTGCTTTTTCAAAATCAGCTTCTTCCTCTAAGGTAATTCCTTCTGCTGTTCTCAAATCCAAGCTGTGAACCTGACCTTCTCCATAGTGAGATCAGAATAACTCCATCCATTTTCACGGGTCAGTAAAGGCCAATTGCTACAAGGTGACATCCTGAGTTAAAGGGAACAATACTTTGAAGTCAACCAAAAGATATATAGCATGGTAGTCTGACAAGCTAGTATTTTTTTAAATGTCCACATTAATTTGCTTACTTGCGGACCTCTAGACGTTGTATACATTAAAAAACATTGTATTTAAAACCTCAGATAAAATTATGGGGAAAAAAAGCCTTGCAGAAAGTTGGTTTTCTCTTCCTATTAGATGCAAATACATCTAATTAGGCAGAAGCACAGCAGTGGAATTTTGTAGTGTCCATTACACGTTTGAATTGTGAACAGGCCATTTATGAATTCATCTGAGAGGGAAGCTTACTGCCAGCTGGTGTCAGAAATGGAATCATTATCAGGCATTGTATAGTTGTCAAAAATAATAACAAGCACCATTGACCTTGGCCAAATTTGAACTGGCTATTTAAAAACAAAAATACTAGAAAGTGACATTACTGTTTGTAGGGGCTATAATGTCTTTAAAATATACCCCCCAAGAAATCTGCAAAACAAATTGTTTCTGATTTATTGTTGCTAAATTTCTGGATTATAAGGGAATTTTGTAGTGTAATAAATACAAATAAAATCAGTTCTCTTAAAAAAAAAAAGGACTTTGGAAAACTGTAGTAAGCTACTTGCTCACCCTGGACCTCTCATATGGGGTTCCATTATTTACAGAAATGTAGTTTCTTGTAATAAAAGACAAAAGATTTAGAGTGGGAAAAAAATCCCAGTACATGTCACAGATCCATCTTTACTAGCTATAGGATATAATTATTTCACTGTTTGAGGTGGGGAAGTGTGATATCTTCTCCTTCCCACAGTTAATGCCTGTATCATGTGATAAGGCTTTGTAAACTACATTTTAATATACTACTTTAATGTTACTTATTTTATTTAAAGCAGTTGCTTATTAGTAAGTGTAAATAATACCCAGATGACAACCCCAGACTATTTACCAATATAGCCATTGTAATAAATATATTCATTAGCACTTGGGGGATGCGCTCAATAAAAACTTGTGAATAACTCAATAGGTGAATTGGATAATAACATCTAAGTAACTTAATCTTATTTTTTTCTACAATAAAAACCTTTGAATTTTTATTAGTAATGTTTGTGTCTTCCTAGTGGAGTAGATCATCTTAAATTTGAATATAGAGTCATTGGAACTGTGGAACTATCAGAAATAACATAGAAAATGGTAACAAAATCTTTGTAAAACTATTTCCATTACTTACAAAGAAGTTTTATCTCTATTGTCAAAATATTAGATCTCATTTTGCTTGTATATGAAATTATGAGATTAAATATGTCCAGAATTGTTTCAACTTATTCTTTGGCAAAGATAAATTATCTTGTTTTACAACAGAACATTTCAGCAATCTACAAACACTTAAAAAAAAAGAATTGAGTTTTTAAAAATGTATATTTGGGCAATCTATAATCATAGTTGCATATATTTGTAATAAATAATAAAAGCAAAAGAATAGAAGTCAAAATTTTAAATATTTTAGAGATATTTCTTTAGCATCCACTAAATATCCAGAATAAAACATACTAAATCTCATTTTCAGAAAATATTTCCATGAATAACTCAGTAATATTGAGCCCTCTCTTCCCATGGTTCAAATATGTATGAGTTAGTTATCATGTAAAGCAAGTATTGCTTTTAATGGTTTACTTAAAATGATCCTATTTTCATATTTCATCTATTAGAAAAACTGACTACTACCTTTTTGGCAACAGATGTACATTTTAAAAATTATGTTAAAAAAACAACTGGAGGGTGCCTGGGTGGCTCAGATGTTTGGGCATCTGCCTTCGGCCCAGGTCATGATCCCAGAGTCCTGGGATCGAGTTCCGCATCGGGCTCCCTGCTCCTTGGGAGCCTGCTTCTCCCTCTGCCTCTCTCTCTCTATCTCTGTGTCTCTCATGAATAAATAAATAAAATCTTTAAAAAAAAACAAAACTGGAAACAACCTAAAAGTATAGAATGGAGAAATAAATTGTGCCATATTCACATAAACATATTACACCACAATAAAAATGAACAACATACTGATACATGCATGTGGGAAATCACATGAACAAAATACTGAATAATATAAGCCAGACAAAAAAGCATACCTGGTATGTGATTCAATTTATCTGAAATAAAAAAAATGGTAAATCTAATTTATGGTGAGAGATATCAGTAGGGCATGCGATATCCTTCTGGAGGGTTGGAAATGTCTATATCCTGATCTGCGAGGGGATAACATGTCTAAATGCATATGAGTACAGGGGCACCTGGGTGGCTCAGTTGGTTAAGCAACTGCCTTCGGCTCAGGTCATGATCCCAGGGTCCTGGGATCGAGCCCCGCATCAGGCTCCCTGCTCAGCCAGAAGCCTGCTTCTCCCTCTCCCACTCCCACTGCTTGTGTTCCCTCTCACACTATCTCTCTCTCTCTCTCTGTCATTAAATAAAAAAAAAAAAATCTTTAAATGCATATGAGTACGTATATGTCAACCATTCATCCAGTTGTATGCTTAAGAATTGTCCATGTTAAATATCTCCATTTAAAAAAAAAGAACTTTTAATTTCGTAAAGAAAGAAAAATCTGAAGGACTATCTTCAATTTTTTTCAGGAAAGATGCTAAGTAAACACGTCAACAAAACTCATTAAAGGATGAGAGTGCCCTAGAATATACATCATAGACCAAATTATAAACTAGAAACTTTTAATAATATGGCTTTACAGAAACAATAACTCATGGGGAAGTTTATATTCAACTATATTACTTTTTATTGGCCTTTTCTATACTTAACAATGAAGTTAATCCTCCTTCCATTATGTTTCCATACCACTACAGTTTTTTCAAATAAGAAAAACATAATATTTGCTACCTGGGTATAAATGACTTTACAGGCTAAGAGGCCATTATGTAGAGGAAGGAATACAAAACTAGAAGGAAGTTCTGTATTCAAAGCCAACCCTCTGGGAACTAGTGTTATTACCATGAGCAAAAAACTTTTTCCCCAAGTCACTATTTTCTCCCGCAAAACACAAGAGAGTTAAAGAAATATTATTCAATGATCACAGCTCTGAAAGCCAAGGAGTCAAACATCTGAGTGTTGGAAAAGTGATTTTGAACCAAATTTTTCAGGGTTTGTCAAGATATTTCGAACCACAAGATCAGCATTAGATGAAAGACGTGAGATAAAATGAACAGTTTTATAAAAGTATATTACATGCCCATTTCTTTGTATGGGCATGTATCCCCATTTCTTTTAAGTTTTAGTCCTATCAACAGAGGTTAGAAATCTACTGTTTAAAACAGTTACCAACAATTGGTCTCTATTTCAAGTTTCTTTCTGCACAGCATGTGATATAGACAAATTATGAATTTTAGAGAGACACAGTTGGTTGTCTAGTGGGAAATACCTAGTTCAGAGCAGTGAAGCACTTTGGAAGGGATTCTGAGTCTTTGCTTCTGTTGGCTGCCATAAGTGTGCGCTGCTTGGGAGCAGTGGATGGTTATCAGTGGCTGGAGGGAAAAATCACAAGGCCTCTCTAAGACTTTCACCTCTTTGGTTTTAATAACATATATGTTAACAAAGCAATCTAGTGAAATTTCTTGACTGAGATATTTGCCCCTGTTGTGTTATTCCACAGGTCTTAATATTTTAAGCCACTGATGTGCCAAAGAGCCTCACAGTAAAAATGAAGCTGTTGCCCATATATATTATCTTTCTGGAGAAAAGCTGCTGATGACGAAAAATGATTCAGTGGTCACTGGCTATTGCTTAACTCAGAACAATATTAAAAGTACTTCAAATATTAAAAGTACTGGGGTGCTTGGGTGGCTCAAATATTAAAAGTACTGGGGCACTTGGATGGCTCAGTCAGTTAAGTGCCTGCCTTTGGCTCAGGTCATGATCCCAGGGTCCTGGGATCAAGTCCCACATCGGGCCCCCTGCTCTGTGGGGAGTCTGCTTCTCCCTCTTCCTCTGTGTGCTCCCCCTCGTGTGCACTCTCCCTCTCTCTCCAATCAATAAGTTAAATCTTTAAAAAAAATATTAAAAGTACTTACTGTATAAAAAATCTGTGTCTCCCACTACTCTCCATCAAATGGCTGATTTTAATATTTTTTTGTTTAAAAAAGAGCATTCAAGTCAAAAGGTTATAGTTAATGTTTCTAATACTCTCAAGGTCAAGATCATTAAATATGTAGTACAGTGGATAACAGCATGATGTAGAATTTGGAAGCACCACTAACATAGGTTCAAATCCTCACATCAACACTTAACTAGCCCTTGAGACTGGGAAAATTACTTAAGCACTCTGAGCCTCCCATCTGTACAATAGGGATAATTATCCCCACCTTTGATGGTTATTTAAAGGATTACGTGAGATGAGATATATGGGGAACTGCACAGGATCTGAATCATTGCATCAAAGACCGGGTATGTATAACATTTTCAACGGCAGGGCTCAGTCATTTGAAAAAATGTTGTAGATAGGATAAAGGGTTCCATCAGCATACTAGTAACAAATGAGTCAGTTTTCTAATTACTTCCAAGGTCAAGTTTTTGAAATTCTTTTAGTAATACTCTTAGGAAAGCACACTATTGTTGAAATAGTAATGGGTTGATTATAATAAATCTCTGAGCTTACACAAGGTAAAAGCTCTTTCATTCCCTGGTCCAGTGTAATCCCCCTCATCTTCTACTTCCCCTTCTTCCTATAACCATCAACATGCCTTCCTGAAGAGTTTTAGAAAAACTTTGCTATCCCTAGCCCCAAAGAAAAGAAGTCTATTTCAAGACCAGGAAAACTTGGTCAAGAACAGGTCTGTACCTGATGGAATAATATTAACAACAGTAGTTTATCACTATTGAGTATGTAAGTAGCTCCAAGTAAAATGCATGGATTGAAAAAAAAAAAAGCTGATTTCCCAGAAATGTAGGTTGATAGTCATTGCTTATAATCCAATACACAAAAACAGTTTACCAGTATTCCCCATTTTTACCAATGTACCTACATCTTACTCTTGATATTTTCCTTATCATTAAGCAAAGAAAACATAAAGATTTCTTATACATACACACACGCTTGCACACCATCTCATGAACATGCATACACACATACACACACTTTTTCCAGCTACAGCTAAATCATTTTGCACATCAACAGGGATAATATAATACAAATAGCATAAAGAAATAGAGTGCATACAGTGGGTCTACACACTGAATAATCAATTTTGACAAACCTGCTGTAAGCTTTGGTCTGGTTATAATTTCCAATCCCTCAATGGTTCTAACAACTAAATAGAAATTGTCTCAGGTATTCATAAGTATTAATTTCCTTCATCTAGTAAACCTAGTAATGATGCTTCCAATCCAATTTAAAAACCATTAAAATGTGTGACTTTTAAACCCATTATAATTTAGCTCATTTCTGTGAAATTTAGTTCAAAGAAAGCAGCTGTGCATTTGCACATCTGTAAATTACTTTTAATTGCACTTTTCTCAAGTGAGAAAGGAGAAGCTTAACCTTCAATGCAATTTGTATATCTGACCACAGAAATGCTAGTATACACCTGTGCTTTATGTATAATTTCATTTTTGACTACATAATCTCATCTCACTATTAATCCAGACTTATATGTGATTTAACTACTCCACATTTGATCTTGAGAAGATTTTAAGATGGAAAGTGGAGACTATAAGATATTTGATCACCTTAAGTTATTTACTTATCTAAGAGGAGAGAACAAATTTCATAGGTAGACATAGCTAGTTCTGAAAGCAAAAAATGAGCAAATACTATTAAATTCATTCTTAATGACTTGGATATTGAAAATTAAAATAAATTCCAGATATGAGGTAGCTTGATAACTTACATTTTATCTAAGACCTATTCATTCAATAAATCAGCCCTTTGTCTTATACCAGGCATGCTGAACTACTGATTAGCAAAATCAATTACTGCCTTCTAGTAACAAATAGCAGTTTCCAAATTAAATTTGTTGGCACGAAAATATGTCAATAGAAAAATGTTATCATTCCATAAATATTCTGAACTGATTATTGCTGTGTTTCATCTGCCCAAATTACAAATCATTCTGTTTCTACATTCTTGTTGATTCATTTCCTGACAATCGAAGATGTTTTAGAAATAGCTAAATCACACTTGAGTAGGAATTTTCTGTGCATCAACCTTTTTGAATGTTCCACCTGACTGTATTTAAAACTGACTGTTGACCAAAAAAAAAAAAAAAAAAAAATCTCTAGGGAGTATCTAGGAATGGAGAGAAAAGAACATGTGATCAGGTTAGAATCCACCAAAACAAGCAATGGCAACATACATACAATTTTCAAAAACTGCTCCACTCACAGAAAATACACATCTAAACCATCGTGCTTCATGAAAAACTAATAGAAAAATTTTTAAAGAAATGCTTATTTTAAACAGTAATTTGCAGATGATATCTCAAATAGAATTAAAGTTTATCCCACAAGTTTAATTTCAGGACAATAGCTTCTATCATTTAAATATTTTGGACACATGATATATATTGCCATATATTACTTTGAACACAAAACAATTTACAAACTCACACATCGAATGTATACGTCGTAGTCTTGAGCAACTGGACCTTTCACACGCAACTGCCTGCATTCTTCAGGAAAGTGCCCAGGTTTAGGGAAGAACGAAAAACTAATTATGCTTGCTAAGGCTGACTTAGCTTGGTTATTACGCTGATTTTGTCATCTGATTGAGCTGATTTTTAAAAAAAAAAAAATCACCATCCACAGAACACTGCCTTTGCCAAAGAAACCCCAACCACACACCTTTCACTGAACAGTACGAATGAATGTGTTCGGCTGCAACCCCCGTCTCTAAAAAATGTCTGAGAACAGTGATGTGTAACTTTGAAAGAAGACTAGGGGATTTAAATTGGGACAGGGCCGCATGGGCCATAGATCAGATAGACGGGGCCACAACCATCCCTCTGCTGCCCCTTTCTCAGCGGTTTCTAAGTGAAGAGTCAATGAAGGTTGCTCTTAGAGCCCACTGTCTATCTTTCCAGCACGTTGTTTATGTGTGAATAGAAAGTTGTGATTAGTTGTTATAAAAATACACCATGTCATTAATCTCAATCTCATTTTCTCTTTTAGTTTTTTAACTGAAGTCCACAGAAAGCCCGTGCATCCCTCACATTTCGATCAACATTCAAAAATACAATCACTCCTTTCAAAATCTCCACAAATAGTGAAGTAGTTGCTAAACACAGTTCAAAAAAATTTTTTTGAAATATTTTAAGCATTCCACCCCCACACACATGTTGACCTCTTCTGTTAATGGGAGAAATAGAAGTTAAGGCACCACTTAGCCTCATGGTATTTTTAGAGAAACATTATGTAACATTTCAATAATAGCAAAGAGTAGGCAACTATAAAATTAGGAAATATTAATAGTTTATGAAGCAAATGATGGAATTCCAGACTTTCTATAAATTAGTAATTATGTAAGGCCAGTAATAATCAAGTATTTAGAATCATCACCCAAACATGTAAATGACCACTAACTTAAGCCGGATATTCAGTGCTTTAAATGATCCCAGTAATCAGATTTGATGTGATTGTCTATACTGAAGTCAAACACAGACTAGATTTCATAAGAAACTCAAACTTTTTGCTTATTTAGAGCAATGTGGAATAAGAATAAACTTAGAGCTTCCTACTAAACTTTCTAGCCTAATACTCACAAGACAGATACCTCAGGAGATGGGAAGATATTCAGGTCGACAAACATACCTGAACACATAAACAAGAGAAAATTCAGGTTTTTTAGAAAAAATTTTGAGCACCAAAAAAGAGATCCCTTTGCTGATCTTGACTTTGAGAGAAGAATAGACAGATAGGCATAAATCATCATTGTTCAAATATATAATAGGTCAGGTTGCTGGTAAAATAAGCCCTACCATGTTTAAAAACTATATCACATAGCAATATTTACTTTATGATAATTTAAAAATTAAACCAGTATTAAGTGAAAAAAATGCAACAAGTGTAAATCAACCATTCTTTTATATGAAAAGGACTTCAACTTGGAGAACATTATTCTTTTATTCACTATTAACTACATTTAAATCAAAGCACAATATTTAAAAATTACTGGTTACCTAATTTATAGTTACATGTTGGGCATTTGGAAATATGATAGTTAAAATACTGCACTTAATTCTATGGAGAAAGTCTTACAAATGCATTACAAATTGTAATTAATTTTTTGATGTTCAAGATGTATTGCATTAACGAAATGACAAAATATTCCCATCGGCCGTTTACATGAAAAGTATCTCCTTTTACTTTGCACATACTTTCTCCAAAACAACAAAGGTTGGTGTCTCACGTGTTTCACTTATTTACTTTTGTTATTGCGAATCCAAGATCACCTCACATATACTAATCTTTTATGGCAGAGGTCAGTGAAGTTGTGCCAAAATTCAATAATGCTGTTCTATCTAGTATAGCAATACATTTATCTCATCGCTGGAATTTAGATCATGTAGAACAAAGCATTTCATTTAAATGATGAAACACTCATCAAGAATGCCCTCTTGCAAACACTTCTCACATTTTAAAAATTGTGGATAAAATACTGCAGTTGTAAAGCCTTCTTTTCAATACAAAATTAAAGTTAACACTTAATTATGTAATATCTCTTTTAATTAGGGGACAGAAAGCATTTTATGTGCCTGTTGCATAATTGAAACAAACAAAAGCTCTGTCACATTTAAAATGGTAAAGGCGCATAATCTAAATTGACAAATACAAACGAATTTCACTTTTTCTGAAGAGTGAAGAAGTTTCTACTTATAACGTGGAATAGGTTTTAATATTCCCAAAAGGATGGAAAAAATGACAAATGAAACAAATTATTCAAGCTGTTAAAATAGAATAGATTTAACAAAAAGTTTAAACTATTTTTATTTTTTAAAGTAATTTGGATTCTGAATATTGTTTTAAAAATGTTAACTCACCAAAAGAAAATATAATCAGTATTTTGCATTTATGGTCCCAAGTAAAATTAGCTAATAATTCTGCCAAAAAGCCTACACCACTGAAATGCTCAATTACAATTCATAGCTATAGCAAAAGAAAGTAAATTCCTTAGCATTTATCCTAAAGAGTATGACAAATTCTTCTCTATACTTACTTTTTATACCTCAACTCAAAAATATTTTTGTTAATCATGTACAATTAAGTTTTTTTCTGAACTCACAAACCAACATATATGTGTACTCTAAAAGTTGTTTTTTACGGCATTTACTTTGCCATCACCTCTAATTAACTCCCCCAAAAGAACCTAAAGTTTTCAGTAGAAAAATTCTTAGTATATTTTAGAGAAATATTCTGTCAATTTCAAATAAGTAAAATTGATTTAAAAATAATAGAAAATGAAAACAGAAAATAATGTTATGTGTATGAGAGCTAAGATTACAATAAAAATAGAATTCAAAAATAATTTTTAAGCCAGAATTATGCTGAATAAGACAAGCGATCTTATTGTTTCTTATTGTTCTTGCACCTGTTTGATGATAGTTAATGATAACATGTTTCTGTTTTTACCTAAATTTTGAAATGTTACGTATTAATTCCTTTTTAAAAAATATCAAAGTTTGCATTAAATGAGAATTCCACTGTGAACTCATATAGAAGTAGAGAACTTATCCAGGTAGATTTCTATAAATAGCAGATATGTATTCACTTTTCCCAATTCATATCATCTCTATATTTTAATGTTGACTGATATAATTTCAAACACTCTTTGCCTCAAAGCAACTAGTAGTAAGGTATATACAGGATCATAATTCAGCCCACAACAATACAAGACATTTTTTATATAAACTCAAATTATCTATAAACATAAATTGATCTGAAGGAAATCAAGATACATTTCCTAATACTAAAATTTACTTAAAGATAATTTTCACTTTTTTTCTATGACCCAAATTAGCAACATTTTACACCATGTAATAATAAGGGAAAGATAAACATAGTGATAAATAGATGAAAAACATACCTAATAAGACAGCTCTAAATCATATTTCTTTAAAGGGGGACTAAATCTTCTCATTAATATTTTAAAGAGAAATATGATTATTTTAAAGTAAAAAATAAAGTTTCAATCTAGATTACTTTGGACTAACATATGGAGCAAAATAATATTTAGGACAGTGATATTAGGATTTCTTAAAATGAAACAAAGCAACCGAAATCCTTCCTACTTTTCTGCTTTTAAATACTCTGCAATGTATCCATTTTTAATGTCTAAAGGTTTGCTGAAAATGGCTATATAAAATCTGAGGTTGTTAATATCTGATTACTGTAGTATTTTATCGCAACTTAAGAATTTAACTCTTAAAATACTGGAGTATAAAATAACGTATCGGCTTACATGACCAAATTCAGTTATAGTAAAATCAAAATCAACAGTTCCAAAAATTGAGAGTAAGGTCCTTTCAGCTTCAAAAGTTCTTTCAAGAAAAATCATTTTTAGTTGCAAAAAGCAATTGAATACAATTATCTAAAGTTATCCAGTCATGTATATATACCAAACATTTCTTTAAAACATTTGTTAGAAATACTATCAAGGTGTTAATAAATTTTTAAAATTATAATAAATGTTAATATTTTTTAGAATCCCAAACACCATAGTTAAAAATTGTGTTCCTAGTTAAAAAATGTGAAGCTTAATTGTGCGTACAATGAAACTTCTAGAAAACTTCATTACTTACTGTTCACTGAGATTACTTACAGAGATTAACAGTTTTAAGAATTCATCTGTTATTTATCCTGAAGTGTTTTGAATAACCCTTTCGTACTGTATACATCTCAATGAGATGACCACCCCTACTCTGGTCTGCTGAGAAAAACAAAACAAAAAAAAAATCGGTAAATTTTCTTTCAGATTGTTCTTGTTCTAACCTATTTTAGGTGGCCACAGCAGGAATTCATAATGATAAAAAGCAACAATATCGGGAAAATTTTTTATATGCTTGTTTCATATTTACTGTATAAAGTCATTTTGACATGCCTACACAACTGGTTGTGGCAGGTTTCAGACATGATTTCTAATCAAAAAAAAAAAAAAGGAAAGAAAGAAAAAAAAAATTGCTCCAGGTTCTTTACAGAAAGCTTGCCGCTGGGAAGTTGATTTTGGCCAAGTGCCAAAATCATGTGCAAAGGGGCCTCATTAGGGATTCATGGCAGCCTTCACCGCTAACAAAAAATGTGACCCAACAGGCTAAATCAGCGACTAAAATTAAAAAGTAAGAGACAAAGACAACTTACTTAATATTCCTTCCAAAGCAACATTAAACTTTTTTTGGTAATTAAACCCTTGTTAGTCTAATGCAGCGTTCCTCTGTCCTCAAATGATTGTACAATTACTCTTTAAAACTTGTCAATTTCCCTTCTAAATACACTTTCTTTCTGTGGCAGTTTACAAAGATTTTGCTATATAGTAAAACTCTATATCCACTATAATCAGTTCAATAGCAGAAAACAAAATCGTAAAAATGCAGACCACAGTATTCCTTTAAGATTTAAACAAACAAACAAAAAATAAGGAAACAATAGTCAGTACCTTTTAAACTTCTACAAAAGTGATCATGCACACTCCAAAGTCACGTCGATGGTGAGGAATCATTCTCACTGCCCAACTTTTCCCCCAAAAAGTAGATTTGATATGTAGCCTTACCTAGATGTCTTCTGGCTTTTCTGCAGATCAAAAAGTTTCCTGCCTAAGCACACAGATATTCTTTCACAAGCCATAAAGGCCCTTTTATGAATCCAGCACTGTAACAGGCTGCTTTCCACACCACGTTGAGAGCCCAGTGCGTCAGCTCTCAAGATAAAATACATTGCTAATACACAATTAGTGGGAGAGGTTGTCTATTGGAGAATTTATCTTAACGAAAGAAGGAAAAAGAAGGTTTTTTTTTTTCTTTTTCTTTTTCTTCTTCTTTTTTTTTTTTTTTTTTTTTTTTTTTGGAAAAAGCAAAGAGGGTGCGGTCAGATGTTAGCTTTTGCCTGAGAAAAGGGCCCTACACTGCACTAGTACCTAAATACTAGCAGAAGCTGCCTGGGAAGAGAGCCAATGGAAGGACTTTGTTTGACCCAGCTGCCAATCTCCCCTGAAGCCGTGCGCCAGACTAAACACTCACACTATTTTAACTCAAATCAGGCTACAGCAGCTGTTTGCTTTCCGGCTCTGAGCTCTGCACCCACCATGGCCTGTGCAGTTCACCCGGCGCGCTCTGCTAACTGCCTGGCTGAAATCTGTTCCGGGTTGGGATTTGTCATTGGAGAGCGAATTTTAACCCTATTCCTCATGGTAACTACGGACTGTGTTGTTCTGCATTTGGATCTGGTGATTTGGGATAATTTTATGATCTTTTAAAAGAAGAGTGACATTTCTTTCATACCATAGAGGAGAACTGAGATTTGAAGGATTCATGCATTTCTTTGAAATTCTAAGCCTAAACTCTTCTGATATGTTCAAATTAACACTAAAATAGCCCTTGTGTGTGACAGTAACAAGGCCCTGACCAGGCATCTCTAAGAACAAAGATGGTACCTATTCACCCTAATGCAAACTTCTTCAAGCCTGGCAAGATAGCAAGTTGACATCACAGGACTGGAGAGACACATCATTCATTCTAAGAGTTAGTACTGACTTGCTTCATGCTCTGGAAAGTTCCTCCAGAAGCAACACTGAGGCACACCAGTAGTTTGTTTTCCTTATATGAAAAAGTACCAAGTGGCCCAATTTACCTTTCCTAAATTTCTGAGCTTATTTAACTATTAGGCTGAGTGTAAAAATTATAACCTGAATTGTAAAACATTAAAATTTGCCCACTGGTAGTCTAAAGTGGAAAGGAAAGAGAAGTTAGTCAGGGAAGTACAATTTAAGTAATCATCAAAGTTACCTGAAGTAGCGGGGAGCAGATTTGATAACAAAGATCTATTGCACACTAAATAGGAGCCAAGCATTGTATATGTGGAGAAATAAATCAGTAAGTCATTCAACGTGTGGAAGAGAGAGAAGAGGACTGTGATAACATGGCTGTCACGAAGGTGTACTCACTTGTGACCAAATTCCTAATTAGGGACCATGGTGGTGAGAGAAGACAGCATCTTTTCATTTAGGGATTTTGGTTTTGCTGTTGTATTGGGGTAGAAAGATGTCTTTTAATTTAGGGCAAATAGCCAGTAAGACTTCTTTTATTTTTAACTTAAATAATTTGGTTCACTCTGTAGTCAGAAGATGAGCAAAAAAAGAAATGTTTTTCAAGTACTGTGAAAGTATGTCCAGGAATGTTTTTAAAAAGTTGTTTCTTCTGTTTTAAGCAGAGGTTACTTTGTTTCTCTTCCTGCCCCCAAATGATATGTCTGTTTTCTTATCTTAGAAACTAGAGATCTAAATTACAAAAATTGTAATTTTATAATAAAATGTTATTTCCTCAGATGGGAAGTGGTGAATATGGTTATAGAGAGGTTGAACTATTAGGTTTTATGGGTGCACATAAACTGAAAGACCCAATTCATTAAAAATGCCTGTCAAGATAATATTGTATAACAGGTGGGTTACTGTCCTTGTTCTGACCATAATACATGTATAAACCCAAAAGATTCCCACTGGATCTGGCTTTCTACATAGCAGAGTATAGTTTGATGCTCAAAATTCTTATGGAATCAAATAAAATGCTGGGAAGTGGTTTCTTTTGTGTCCTTTTCATTCAACTCAAGAAAATATTCAACATGTTTCTCTGAATGGTCTATTATAAACTACCAAGTATGTACTGACTGCTTCCTGCTCTGGAAAGTTCCTCTAGAAACAACACTGAACACAGCTTTAAATGGGGATCCCGTAGTAGCTTTTGTTCATTTCAGTAATTACTTCTGCATTCTGTGTTTCGGTCTTCTCCTTAGATGCCTGTGCCCAAAGCGGTTAGTTCACATCATGAGTGTTATGGGCTGAATTGTGTTCTCCTTCCTGCATTTCATATGTTGAAGTCCTCACTGCCAGGACCTCAGAATGTGACTGTATTTGGAAATAGGAACTTGAAAAAGATAATTTTTTTAAATGAGGTCATTAGGGTGGGCCCTGATCCAATAGGACTAGTGAGTGTCCTTATAAGAAGAGATTAGGACACAGATACACACAGAAGGAAGATCATGTGAAGACACAGGAAGAAGTTTATCTGCAGCCAAGGAGAGGGGTTCAGAGGAAACCAAACCTGCAGGCCCTTGATCTTGGACTTGTAGCTGCCGGGATTGTGAAAAAATAAAAAGTCATCCAGTTTGTGGTATTTGTTATGGAAACCTGAGGAAACTAATACAATGTCTAAGTAAAAGGAGAGAAAAATTGTCTTATTGTTGGAATACAATTTGTATCTATACTCAGGTGTTTGATTTTGTCCAAGAGATGAAGGAAATGTACATTTATTCCTATCTTCCAGAAAAGAGGAAAAATTACATGTATGCTGATGTTTTAGCTAAAAGCCACACATGATGTTGAGAATGAAGGACAATATAACACAATGGCCACCCTTCCACAGTACTTCTCATTTCATATTTTGAACAGGAATATTGTGCTTAAGTCATTGTCTAGTACACAGTAAAACAGTAGGTGCACAATTAATTTGCACAAACTTTACAAAGAATTATGGAATAAATAGGTGCCTAGTTTTTCCTTTAGGACAATAAAAATGGTGTGTAAACCTTTGGTTTTGCAGACAGTTTTGATGGAGAAGCAATTATAATCAAGCACTGATAGTAGGTAAAAATTTCATATCAATAGTTGGAAACACAAAAGGTTAGTCTTTGTAAGGGGAGAGTTCAGATAACTTTTATAAAGGGAAGAGACCCTAAAGGAAGAAGAAAGAGAAATGTGGATGACTTGCAAAAAAGTCTGGGAAAAGGTAAATGAAGTGAGACTGAAGGTAATCAAAGATAAAACAAGTCAAGGGTTAATCAGAATATCCCCAAGGGAAACCATATTTGCCCAGATAATTAAGGGATGGACACTCCTCTTACATAAAGTTGGAAGCAGCAAGATAACAATGAGAAATGGATCAGTGTAGGAATACTTTTACCATTGTGGTAGGCAGAATTTTGAGATGGCCCCCAAGATTCCCACTCCATGATATACACTTATATAATGCTTCCACAGAGGTTGGGCAGAGCCCGTGAATATGTTGTGAATATGATGAGATAGTTGCTCCTGGTTAGGTTATCAATCTCCAAATAAGAGTCAAAGAGATCTCCATATAAAGTTAGTAGAGGGAGAAAGAAGAAGCCAGTAGTAAACTAACACACTTGACAAGAAAATGTAAGGTAAAGGTGATAGGAATTACCACTGTGATGAGATACTGTTTTACCTCATGACAATTCCCACTAGCTGACATGTGGATGAGACCATTTATTCATCTTTTGATTCACTCATCCTCTCAAAAATTCTATTTAATGCCTACTTCTGGTGGGGCACTGGGGCTAAGTGTTATGTAGGATAAAAAACACAGCCCCAGATGTCATATTTTAGATGGTCTAATAAGCAAACCAAAAGGCAAACAGCCAATTCTAAAGAGAATGCCACTGTGTTGAGCATTTCAGAATGCCGGGATGGTAATGTCCAATGGTGTTGTGAATGTTATAGAATGTTACAAAAATACTGATAATTATCACATATTTGAGTATGTAAAATAAAGGAGCTACTGTGAAAGACAGTATCATGAAAAAGGACATATTTTTTGTCCCCCTACAGCATCACGATGTTGTTGCCTAAAAGTGCCTATATATGTCATTGTCTATGAGAAATTATGACTGTTAGTTTCTCTTATTTTTTTTGGTAAACATTTCCCTTATTATTTTCCATGCTAGTTGAGACCAGAATGACCATGTACCCTTTTAAATGCTAACATTTAAAAATAAAATCCAAGATGTAATCATTGTCCACAAAAGCCCATTATTACTCCAAAGTAAATTGCAAACTCTATTATAATGGCTGTCTCTTTAAGCAAGATATACTACTACTAATAACACAGTACTTTGAACACCTGTTTCCTAATGAGAATGCCCATAAAACACTGAGAAACAATTTCAAATAAATGTTAAATGTAAACTGAATATGATCACGGAAAACTCAAATTTTTATAAGGAAAACGATCTCAAATGACCATGTAAATAGCTTCCATGAAGATCAATAGCAAATATTTAAAATAAAACCTAATACAACATACAATTCTTAAAATAGAAAGTTTTTTTTTTTTTTGTTTAAACTTCTTACCTGGGGTAGCAAATGGAGGTGCACACAGACACATAGTACAAATACGAACAAATGTGGTGCAGTTAACAAATGTGGAAAGCTGATAACCCATTCTTATTAATCTGATTAAAATTTCAAAATGACTTCACATTTCCACTGTAAGTTTCTTATCCAAAAAACATTTCCTGCTTCATTCCATTCTCTAGATCTATAAATCTGGTTTTGAGTGAATCTCTGTAGGTATTTCTATATTTTACCAAGTATGTTTTATTTCATTTTTTTAAAAGATTTTATTTATTTATTTGAGAGAGAGAGAGAGAGGGAGAGCACAGAGGCAGAGGGAAAGGAAGAGGCAGACTCGCCGCTGAGCTGGGAGCCTGACACGGGACTCAATCCCAGGACCCTGGGATCATGACCTGAGCTGAAGGCAGACGCTTAACTGACTGAGCCACCCAGGCACCCCTTATCAAGTACATTTTATAGTTTCAGGAGAATTAAGAACAATCTAAATATACACAAGAAGACATAGATAACATAAATAGCCCTATATCTAGAAATAAATTGAATTAATAATAAATAATCTTTCCCCAAAGAAATCACCAGACCCAAATAATTTTACAAGCAATTTCTACCAAACATTTAAGGAAGACATGATATCAGTTCTCCACAATCTCTTTAAAAAGACAAAAATTAGAGGAATGTTACTCAGCTCATTCAACAAGGCCAGCATTACTCTAATGCCAAAACTATATTAAAAACAAAAATTACAGACCTGTGTGTTTCATGAACATAGACACCAAAAACCTCCGTAAAATATTAACAAGTCAAATTCAGCAATGTATGAAAAGAATTATACACTTTGACCAAGTGGTTATTTATTCCATGAATGCAAGGCTGGTTCAACATTTGTAGAATCAGTGTAGTTCACTATATCAACAGACTAAGTAAGGAAAATCATATGACCATATTGACACAGAAGACACAGCAGTTGACAAAATCCAGCACTTAGTACTGGGAAAAATACTCACCAAACTAGGAATATAGGAGAACTTCTCCAGGCTGATGAAGAACACCTACACCAAACTACAGAGAACATACTAGACGCTTTCTCCCTAAGATCAGGAAAAAGACAAGGATCTTCCCTGTCATCACTCCTCTGCAACATTATATAAGAAGTCATATCTAGTGCCATAAGACAAGAAATGGAAATAAAATTATGAACACTGAAAAAGAATAAATAAAATTGTCTTTATTCATAGACATTAGGATTGTCTATATAGAAACACCCCAACTAATTAAAAAAAAAGTTCAAGCAGCTCTAGCAAGGTTTCAGAATACAAGGTTAATAAACAAAAGTGAATTGCCAGTTAGAAGATGAATAACTTCTGAGGTTTTAATGCAAAGCATTTGCTTATAGTTAAAGAGTGTGAAATATTTTCATACATGTGAAAATTGTTAAGAGAGTAGATCTTAAATGTTCTCACCACAAAAAAGAAGTAGTTATGTGATGTTTTGGAGGTATTAGTTAACACTACAGTGATAATCATATTGCAGTACATAAGTGTATCAAATCAACATGTTGTACACCTTAAATTTACAGTGTTATGTATCAATTATATCTCTATAAAGCTGGTTAAGAATACATTAATTTTTTAAAAGCCAACTGTTTTCTTCTTTACCAGCAATATAAAATTAAAATTTGAAAATTTAAAATACCATTTATAATAGTATCCAAAATTAAATTCTTTGGTATAAATATACCAAAATGTGTACAATACATATATATGGAAAACTACAAACTGTTGATGGAAAAAAATAGATGTTGATATAAATATATGTATGTTTTTGTTCTGTTAGCAAAGAGGGCCTAGGATGCAGGGTTTCCAGTATAAATGGACATACCTAGCACCCAGATCTTGGTTTCTAAGACCATTCTCCAATAACAAATAAACTTAGAGTTCCAATGGAGAAATGCCCAATTTCAGGACTTGGCAAGAAATATGCAAAATGGACCCAAAACATCTTACAGTGCCCAAAAGTAGGTAAATGCCAAAAAATAAAAATAAAATATAAACAGTGATGAAGACATATTAAAGGGATACAGGGGGCAACTGAAAGAGGTCCCAATGGTTAAAAAATGGAAAAATCCGAACAATTTGGATCATAACCCAAAGCACAAAATGAACATCCATGAGGTAGATACTAATAAAAACTAATGATTTTATAAATAAATAACTTGGAAAGAGTGGACAAATATCTCATGCAGAAGAATTCCCAATAATCTCTCTCTCTCTCTCTCGATCTCTCTATCTCTCTTATCTATTATTCTTAAGAAAGTACAGCATAACTGCCTACTCTTTAAATGTAAGTTGAACTTAGTGACTTCCTTCCATAGAGCATGGTATTGAAAGAGAGAAAGGTAAATTTACAGTGGAGAAAGCTGACAAACACTTCTACAAGCCCACCAAGGTTAACATCAGCAATGATAAGTTATTTTGATAGTGTTCAACTTTGATATTAGGTGATGGGTATAGCAATTTACCTTTGTGGTATTCCTGCCAAAAAAGCACTACTCCAGTATAAACATAAGAAAAATATCACCCTAATTCCAACTGAGAGATATTCTATGGAACAACGGGCCAATAAACCTCAAAATTGTCAAAGTCACTAGAAACAAGGGGTCTATGAAACTATCCCAACCAAGAATAGCCCAAGAAGAAATGACTATTAATGTAATGTGGTATCCTGGATGGCATCCTGGAACAATATCCAAAAAAGAAGGCATTAGGGAAAACCTAAGGAAACCTGAATAAAGCATGGACTTTAGTTTGTAATAATGTACCAACTGTGTTTGACTGATTATGACAAATATATCATACTAATGTCATGAGAAACTGGGTGTGTGGTGATCACTGGGTGATCCCAGAGTCCTGGGATCAAGTCCTGCATCGAACTCCTTGCTCAGCAGAGAGCCTGCTTCTCCCTCTGCCTGTTCCCTCTGCTTGTGCACTCTCTCTCTCTCTCTGACAAACAAAAATCTTTAAAAAAAATAAAATGTGCACTAGAAAAATATTTTAAGTTAAAACAATGATTAAAAATTTCAGGGATATATTAATCAATATTTTCTTAAATGTGGAAGTAATGCCCAGAAAACAATTCCTAAGAAATCTGTATTAAAGGAATAAAACTACTCCTTTCATTTCCATGGCACTGTTTCCCCTAGTTTTTTTTTTTCTTCTCATATATCTAATTTTGTTTTCAATCCTTTAAATGTAGGTGTTACTAAAAAAAAACAAAAGAAAAAAAGAAAATGAAGGTGTTACTCAAGATTCCCTCCCTACCTTTTTTTTTCCTTTTCTTATTCTACTAGGAAATCTAATTGACTTATACAAATAGGTTGATAAACTCTAAATCTTCAGTACAGACACCTCTAGAGTGCTCCAGATTCCATTTTCTTTTTTTTTTTTTTAAGACTATTTATTTATTTTAGAGAGAGAGAGCACGCACATGAGTGGGAATGGGAAGAGGGGCAAAAGGATAGATCTTCAAGCAGACTCCCCCACTGAGCATGGAGCCCCATGAGTGGCTGGATCCCACAATCCATGAGATCTTGACCTGAGCCGAAACCAAGGGTCAGATGCTTAACCAACTTAGCCACCCAGGGGTACTCCTCCAGATTCCATTTTCTAAATGTCCATAGGCACTCCATCTCCATTCCTAAAGTCAAATTTATTCTTTTGCTTCTAACCTGCTCCTACTCTAAGAGCCAACCATTCTTGCAGAACTGGAGGCAGAAGAGATCTCATGAGATCTCAAGATTTCCCCAGTGAAATACTGGGACAAGTGGAAAAACATGGAATACAAAAATATAATTGAAGAAAAAGTTCTCAACAAAATATAAATAAATAAAAGACTTTAGTGGGGAGATCAAAAAGATTTATTTTGTTTCAGTGAAGAAGAAGAAGAAGAAGAAGAAGAAGAAGAAGAAGAAGAAGAAGAAGAAGAAGAAGAAGAAGAAGAAGAGAAGAAGAAGGAGAAGAAGAAGAAGAAGAAGAAGAAGAAGAAGAAGAAGAAGAAGAAGAAGAAGAAGAAAAAGAAGAAGAAGAAAAGGAAAGAGTAGGAGGAAGGGGAGGGAAGGACGAGGGGTAGAATAAATCATGAAAGACAAATTGATCAACAGAAATAATTAGAAATGGAAAGATCATTCATGGATAATTAATGGCCCTTAAGTAGCAGAATAAATAAAAAAGTTAAAGATAGTAAAGATATAATAGAAGAGAATTTTCTCAAGCCTAATGCCAAATTAAATCACTGTTTTCGGGGCACCTGGGTGGCTCAGTCCCTTGAGCGACAGACTCGTGATTTTGGCTCAGGTCATGATCTCATGGATAGTGGGATTGGCAATGTGTCGGACTCCCCGCTTGGTGGGAAGTCTGCTTGGGATTCTCTCCCTCTGTCCCTCCTCCCACTCCCACTTGTTCTCTCTCTCGTTTAAATAAATAAATAAATAAATAAATAAATAAATAAATAAATAAATAAATTGGTTTGCTTAGCAAAATTAGAGGAAGATCCAGACCTAGATCACTCTAGCAAAAAAAAAGTTTTAATTATAATTTTGAAGGACAAATCTTCCACTATCAAAATAGAAAAAGAATGTGTGTGTGTGTGTGTGTCTGTGTGTGTGTGTGTGGTTATTCACATAAGGATAAAAATGGGTTGTTCACATTATTTCTCTACAATATGAAAAATTAACAATATCTATATAACATTAGAGTACATTCATTTTTAATAAAAAGATTCCAATGACAGAGATCAGAGGTGAACTATGATTGACTTAAGCCATCAGAATTAGGTAAAACCCAGACACAAGCCAATCAATGCACTACATTCTTTCAAACACAGATATTGTTTCAGAGTGTCTGGACCACCTAACCATAATCGATCTAGCCTCTCATTTAAAAAGGAGGCATGAGTATCTGGGAGTTACCTTTTGGTAACTGTGACAGAACCAAGCTTTGGGGATAAAACTCATATCACAGAATACAGAGAGGAAAGAGAAGATATTATTAGTTAAAACACAGATTTAATCCTACGCTATTCATGACTGTTTTCAGTTATGTAAATCATTAGATTTCTTTATTGTGTAAGCCAGTTTGAGTTTATTTTTCTTTCACATGACATGGAAGGTATTATAGCTGATAAGCTAGACAAATTTTGTTTCATTTGTAAGAGACATTTTAATATTCAAATGGGATGTAATGAGCACTGGGTGTCATATAAGACTGATGAATCACTGACCTCTACCTCTGAAACTAATAATACACTATATGTTAATTAATTGAATTTAAAGAAAAAATGTTTAAAATTTTAAAAAATAAATAAATAAAAAATAAAATAAAAACAAAAACAAAAATGTCAAACTTAGAAAAACAGAGGGAAGAATAACTGTTGCCAGGCACTGATGGGAAGATGTTGCACAAAGTGTAAAAACTTTCAGTTATAATGTGAATAAGTTTTAGAGATCTAACGTACAGCACAGTAGCAATAAATATTAATGCATTGTATACTTGAAATTTGCTAAGAGAGTAGATCTTAAGTGTTCTTGCCACACATACACACAGAAAGATAACCATATGAGGTGATGGATATGTTAATTAGCCTGATTGAGTGTTGTAATCATTATGCAAGGTATACTTCTATCAAGACACCACACTGTACACCTTAAATATATACAATTTTAAGTTTGTCATACCTCAATAAAGCTGGACAAAAATAAAAATAAATTTATTTATTTATTTTTAACTTATTTATTTGACACAGAGAGAGAGAGAGAGCACAAGCAGGGGGAGCAGTATGCAGAGGGAGAGGGAGATGTGGCTCCCTGCGGAGCAGGGAGCCTGACATGGGACTTGATCCCAGGACCCTGGGATCATGACCTGAGCCAAAGGAAGATGCTTAACCGACTGAGCCACTCAGAAGCCCCAAAATAAAAATAAATTTTAAAAAGGACTCAGTATAGAGGTCTTTCTCAAGTTCGACACCAAACCCTATATTTAGATTTGGAAATCTTCCCTAAGATACTATACTTCTTTTTCTCTTTTTCCCATACTTAGAAATAGATTTATTATGCTATATTCTTTATAACACAGTGTTGGATGACCACCTAAAGCAGTAATGATATGTTCTATACTAATACTTGCCATAACAGTACTAGCCATAACAATGGCTAAATTATTTACAAGTCTGTGCCACAATTACTAGACACAAAATTCTTCTACTTATTTTTTCTTCTCCATAGGGAAAAATGTGTAAAGCACTAGCATGATAAGTGAGATCTAGTGGAAAGTTTGCAGATGCAGATATTTTCTGAGAAACCCCCAATTTATACCCTTTAATGGCAAGTACCTATGAATGTGCCCCTTATATCAGAAGCTAGCCGAAAGGTGTGGAAGAAAGCATTCAGCGGAAGCATGGCTTGCTGACACCGTAATTTTTGACTTCTACCCTCCAGAACTGTAAGAGAATAAATTTCTGTTGTTTAAAGCCACCCAGATTACAGTACTTTCTTATGGCAGCCTTTGCACATTCATACATGTGTGTTTATCTTGAAATGTAATCACAATGTATTTTATTATGGGTTCTTCACTTTCTTTCTAAGGTACCTGCTTTGGGCTCATGGAACTTGAACTTCTTCAATGTGTACAGTTATTATAATTGTTTTTAGAATCTAAAACAAACAAAGTAATCACAATAATAAAAACTGGATTTGATACCTTAACACATTCTATATATTCTAATAATAAGTTTTCTTGTGTTAAAACTTGAAGGTAGAGATAACATTTATTGAAATGGAATGCAGGTCTCTCAGGAAAACGGCATTGATGACAAACAGACTCACACTTCCACCTGGCCAGCCCCCCCGCCCTTTCACCACAGCAGCCCCCCCACATGAACCATATTACAGTTCAAATTTAGAGTCTTCAGAAGTCTGAAATGCTCCATTGTGTGCACGAAAAGCCCATGATAGTCCTGATGTACCTAGTCCATACTCCACAATGCCCATGTGAAACACAATGTATGGAATGCTGATGAGGTTTTAGGGTTAAAATCTCGAGTCAGCCCAAAATATGATTCCTATGAGCCCTTTTGGAGCAGAGGTCTAAAATATAATATGTTTTATTTTATAAGTGAAAGGAGTGGGATGTAAGAACTGAGCAGATGCGCAGGTACAAGCCCATAACCTTCAATCGTCCTTGCAGAGAATGTGGTACCTCTAATCTCACAAATAATATCACTGTAATTAAATGTAACAAGAGCAGATATCAAGAATGTGCACTGCCACTAGGGACCTTAGCCAAAGTGCAAAGTATGCTATTTGTCTTGGGAAACTTCTCACCTCTTGGTAAACTCTCTTAATCAGCCCGCAGGCATTCAGTGCCCTCATGCTGCCCTCTGGCTGTCCCAGGCTCCCCTCCCCCACTGAATGCCTACATCCCCTCTTCCTAGAGTGGCAGCCCTGTGCTTGAAATCAAACTTCCTGTCAGTTCCACTTTTCAATCAAAACTCCAGTTTCCTCAGGCTGGCTGATTTTGGCAGGCTCTAAGCAAAATCCTAATCTGGTAATCTGATTAAATTAATTCATAGTAAGTTGTGAATGGCTAATAGCCTAAATTTCTGAGAAGCCAAGGTCTTGACAATCTAATTTGTGGAATACACAAAGAAGATGTACCAAACTGGAAACTTTCTGAGTCTTTCATTTATATTCAGATTTCCTCTCTTGCCTGCCTGCCTGCCTGCCTGCCTTCCTTCCTTCCTTCCTTCCTTCCTTCCCTATCCATCCATCCCTTTCTCTTTCCTACCTTTCATTCCTTCCGTTCTTTCTTTTTCTGGACTCTCTCTTTTTCTCTCTCCCGCCCTACTTCTTCTCTCATTACTGGGTCAGTAATGTGACACTTGTTTTGTGCATGTTAACTTATCCATAAATTGGCTTTCAGAAAGGAATAAAACCAAGGCAATCACTGTCTTTCCCAAGGAAAATGCAACTTCCTCATTCACCAATGTTGGCAGTACCTGTACTCAATATTTGCCTCTGCTAGTAACTTTTTAATCTGTAATAAGAAAAAGAATTTATTCAACTAATAATCAGGATCATATTTTCCACTACTATAATAAACTATCCCCTATTTAAAATGTGAATAGTGCATTTGGAAGCATCACAATGAGTCACTTCTATTATTATTATTATTATTATTATTACTATTAAAATACTTAACCAATCACAGCTACTATTGATCAGAATGTCTTTCCCAGAAATATTAGGCATCTTTTATCAGTAATTATTAATAGTTACCTCAGGCCATCAATGCAAAGCATGTAAATATCATATGTTTATTATTAATTTTTCTTTAAAATATTCATTAATAAAGAATACCATTGTTTATATTTTTCTACAAACAATCAAATAGTTCATATTTATTTCATGCTTTTCTGTGCCAGATACTATTCTAAATACTTTGCATACAGCAACTCATTTAATCGTCAAAATGATATTATGGTTTGGGTATTTTTATAGACTTGCTTTCAACAGATATGGAAAACTAAGCCTTGATGCATTTTAGAAACTTTCCCAGGATCACACAGTAGGTAAACTGTATTTAAAAATCATTGCATGAGCCTGGGTGGCTTGGTTGGTTGAGCATTGGACTCTTGGTTTTGGCTCAGGTCATGATCTCAGGGTTATGGGATTGAGCCCCAAGTTGGGCTCCACACTCAGCAGGGAGTCTGCTTGAGATTCTCTCCCTCCATCTGCCCCTCCCTCGCGCTCATGCACGTGCACTCTCTCTCTCTCTCACTCTAAAACAAATAAGTCTTTTAAAAAAATCACTGCATGAGTACATAAAAGAATAAGCACCATCTACTCCTCCAGAAATATATATATACATGTTCCTTTTTTTAAAAAAGATTTTATTTATTTATTTGACAGAGAGAGAGAGAGACAACTAGAGAGGGAACACAAGCAGGGGGAGTGGGAGAGGGAGAAGCAGGCTCCCCGCTGTGCAGGGAGCTTGATGTGGGACTCGATCCCAGGCTCCTGGGATCATGACCCGGGCCAAAGGCAGACGCTTAACAACAGAGCCACCCAGGCACCCCTGCATGTTTCTTTAAAAAAAAAATGTTATATATGAATATTGATACTATTTCAAGCTCAGTCCCCTGTGGAAGGTGAGAGCCCAGTAAGGGGGTATTGGACTGGTGTTGAAAGATTGCCTTCCATGGAAAATAAAACAATTTCTGAGGTTATCTTATATTAACCTGGAGGAAGGTTGGTGAATGAGATCCTATAGCTAGGAAGAGCAGTAAGAAGTATTGTAACCTCCAGATCACTTCCTCTAAGGGGTACTCCAGAGTGGTGGTAAGACCATTCAAGCCAGACTTTGGCAAATTTATAAATGACACCTGTGGTGGCGAAATGGTAAACAGAAAAGATAAAGACACGTGAGAAATGTCTCCCGGAGTCTCACAAGTTGGTGAAAGAGAAAATGAGTCACCCCAATTGCTATGAAATTGGAAGAGAATAATACAACATAGATTCTTATCAGAATAAAGCTTTATGTAATCTAATAATATATCCTCAGCCCAATATTATTTCATTTGTTTCTATTGAATAAATTGTTTGGAACTTTCCAAAATATGTTGCTAAGCAGAACACTATTAGCAGGCCAGACAAATGAGACATTTAAACAATTGTTCAATAAGTATCATACCTGACTGTTTTAAATTATAAAAGTAAAACCTTCTTGAGGTTAAAAAAAATCTAGTAATATAGAAGTATATAAAGGAGAAGGTAAAGAGGACTTTCTTTCCTTTTCCTATCATTCTATTCCCCTGATATCTATAACTAGTAACCTGGGAGTTTTCAAGACATTTTATGAACATGTATACGGCATGAACAAATGTATATACTTACTTGTCTTTATGTAAAACAAATGGACTAAAATTATAATTCTCTCTATATATGTACATGTGGCTATAATGTGAAATTGATAAGGTTTTTTTTTCTGTCAGAAAGTGATCTCATCATACATATGCTATAATTTATCTCATTTACCCCCAAAATATATCATGGAAAACTTTCCAAGCCAGAACATATAGTCCTAGCATAGTGTTTCTTAAAAGTTACTTAATATTCCATAGTATGGTGTCTTATAAGTCATCTAACTATTCCATAATGTTTTGTTTTTTTTCTCAAGCTAGATTTTCATACATTAATATATACTACCTTATGGATTTAGGGATATATGTTCCAACTTATTACCACTTCTGTTTAATTTTCCTAGAAATGCAAGCTTATAATCTAGTGTGTTTCTAGTGTGTTTGATCATATATATCATACTGTATATTTTTTCTCTATTATCTGAATAAATGAGAAACGGGGGTTTGGAAAAGGCCCTTTATCCAATTACTTCTTATACATTTTACACTACATATATTGGGGGGCAAGAAAGTAGATGTAAAGCCAAATGGCTGAGTTTAAAATACCCTGTAGACCATGGTTAAGTATGTAAAAATTTAATAAACTGAAATTTCCAGGTACTCTGGCCAAAAGTTTATGTTCAAGAAATATTAACTGACCATCTTAAAAATAAATCCTAAATGTTGGGATAGGTAGTTAGGCAAAGCATTCCCCCAATGATTCTAAAGAAAACTTACTGAAGGAGTCAGTGCACATGGGGTCACTCACGCAGCAGCAGCTACGTTTTCTTCTTCTTTTTGCTGATCCCCCCTTGGCATTAAAGAGACCCCTGTGTACAAAGAAATTTTGCAGCTGGGCAGAAGAGACAAGCATCTGGCTGCGAAACAACACTATAACTCAGAGCAACTTTTGGCTTTCGACATTGATCTCATTAAATTTCAACTTTTTCTTCTGGAAAGAGATTCATTAAGAGAAGAAAAAATATTACAAAAATACTTCTGTGCAATGATTGAAGCCAGTAGGTTTCAGATATCTTTTAGGTGGGGAACCCATTCACCATCAAATGGGGACCTGGGCTGGCATGGGAAGTCTTCTTGGGCTCATCAAAAACCAAGATAACCTCCCCTCTCCCCCCACCAAATTAATTACCAAAATATCTGGACTACGCCTTTATATCTGGCATATTTAATGAAAAGGATAACATTAATTATCAATTGGTATAGACACAGGCTGAGAATCTTTGTTAATAGAGTTCAGTGAGAACAAAATAGTTTGCTGGAGTACCAAAGAATCAGTATTTTCATTAGTGTGAATGGAAGTGGGAGACAATGTCCACATTAGCAGGGAGAAGGATATCACGCAGAAGGCAGAACAAATAATCTCCCAAGTCTCAAGCTAAGATAAGAAAAATTATGACTGGGTCAGAACTGATTTTTCTATTTATAACTTCAAGCAAAAACAAACAAATAAAGCAAAAAAACAAAAACAAAACCCTGGAGGCAATAGAGACCAATACTCCTATAACAGATGCTAATAACAGCAGAATATTTAAAAAAATAATAGATGGCTTTTAAAAACATACATTTAATCATAGGGTAGCTAAAAGTTTATGTAAGAGTTTGCAAAGTGACTATAAAACAAATGTGAATGGAGTTTTATATATTTTTTATTTGTAAGAATAATGATTCAAATTTGGTTCAGAGTTTAGAGAATAATGAATAGCAACACATCAATAAAACTTTTTGAGTAGTTTTTATTCCTCTAAAAACACTTATAATTAAAAAGAAGTCATGAGGGTACAAATTTTATAGCCAGTACCACCTGGAATATTAATAAAATATTAATATATATATATCTTCCACACTTTCTTTAAAATGTTCATTTTCATCACCTCTGTTCTAAATTAGTAGAACCATGTTACATAAAAACTTCTTGTGTGTCATAAAGACCTTTGGAAAATTAATAAAACCCATTGGTTGCCTCCACAGGGGGGAAGAAAAAGGGATATGCATACACTACATTGCATATAATTTCAGAGGGATTACTGATTATTTTATATAAAGCTTATTCTTTGATCCCAACTTAAGGAGTTCTAGTTCTAGTCTAAAAGAATGACACTAACCAAATAAAGTGGGACCTACGAATGGTTTCTGAAATTTGACTAGTGGAAAAATCTAGTTTGTGCCACCATGTCACCCTAGTCACGCAGCACTTCCTTGGGCACTGGATGGAGTGGGATGGCCGTGGGGCTAGGCACAGTGCAAAGCCAGCTGCATGTCTACATTCGAGCTCCAGCAATGACTCTGGAACTCTCTTCTCTTATCCTCCCTATGCTCTTTCAACCCTCTATCACTCATTCTCTGGGAGGCCCTAAAGAGGGTTTTCTGAATAGAATGAGAAGAGAAAAGGAACCTCAGGCAATATGTTTCTAATACCCACTAGAGAAAACACAGCAAGAAAAGAAAACAACCCAGGGCACTAGTGATTCTGATAAACTAAGTAAAACTAACTTGCTTTTGTAAACTAATGAAAAGCCCTTTAAACATCAAGATATATTTATTTAACTGTTGCATGTTTATGGTGAATAGTTTGAATAATCTAAATTGTAGTTTCTGCTTGCTATTTATAAACTAGTGCCGTGATCCTAAATGCCACCTTAAAAAATTCCACGGTAGTAGAGTGCAAAATTTGTGTGTCCTAGGCATACAAGCAATCTTGAAGTTTCCCTGATTAAAAATCCAAGTTAAAATCAGGTGCCTGTGTGGTTCAGTGGGTTAAGTGTCTGCCTTCCACTCAGGTCATGATCCCAGGGTCCTGCATCAGGCTCCCTGATCAGCTGGGAGTCTGCTTCTCCTTCAACATTCCCTCTGCTCAAGCTTTCTCTCTCTTTCTCTCTCTCTCTCAAATAAATAAATAAAATCTTTAAAAAAATAAAATAAAATCACCTGCTATGGGGGATAGCCAAGTGTCTTTTACCAAGTTTATCAAAAGAAGTATATAGGAGGGGACAAAGTTCAATTCAAATGTCATATTTCATAACTGCTTGCAATAGTGACTAACAAAGGCATACATTTTATTTATATTTACTTATTTATTTACATTTTTAACTGAAGTATAGCATAATTTAATTAACATATAATATTATGCTAGTTTCAGGTGTACAACATGGTGATTTGACAATTAAATACATTATGAAACACCATGATAAATGTAGTTACTATCTGTCACCATACACCGTTATTACAATATCATTGCCTATATTCCTTATGCTGTACTTTTCAGCCCCAATACTTACTTATTTTATAACTGGAAGTTCATGCTTCTTCCCTTCATCTATTTTGCTTTCCCACTCCCCACCCCCATCCCCTCCGGCAACCACTTGTTTGTTCTCTATGAATCTGTTTCTCTTTCTGTTGTTGGTTTCGTTTTTTTAGATGCCACATATAAGTAAAATCATATGGTATTAGTCTTTCTCTGTCTGACTTATTTCACTTAGCATAATAGCTTCTAGGCCCACCCATGTTGTGAATGGCAAGATTTCACTGGGTTTTTTTTATGGCTGAGTAATATTCCATTGTGTATATATACCACATCTTCTTTAGCCATTCATCTTATCAATAGACATTTAGGTTGCTTCTGTATCTTTACCACTATAAGTAACATTGCAATAAATACAAGGATGCATGTATCTTTTTGAATTACTGTTTTCATTTTTTTTTAGGTAAATACCCAGAAGTAGAATTAACTGGATCCATACGTTACTTCTAATTTTATTTTTTTAAGGAAACTCCACAGTGCTTGCAAATCATATATCTGATAAGGGGTTAATGTCCAAAATATATAAAGAACTCATACAACTCATACAACTCTATGCCAAGCAAACAAATAATCTGATTAAAAATCCACGGAGGACCTGAAAAGACATTTTTCCAAAGAAGATATACAGATGGCCAACAGACACATGAAGAGATGCTCATCACTAAGCATCAGGAAATGCAAATAAAAGCCACAACAAAATATCATCTCACACCAGTCGGAACAGCTAGTATCAAAAAAGATAAGAAACACGCTATAGCAAGGATGTGGGGAGAAAGGCATCCTCATGCACTGCTGTGGGAATATAAATTGATGCAGTCACTCTGGTTGGTAAACAGTATAGAGATTCCTCAAAAAACTAAAAAGAAAGTATGTATCTTATATGTGTGCAACTTATAAATGATAACTACACAATGGTACATTAGAAAATTGGCTGCTCTGGTCTATTTGCAAGTCACTTACCATTTTGTGTATTTCATTCTCTTCTCTGTTTAAATCTTGACATCTAGAATTTTCTTTATCTCAGAAGCAGCAACAAGCTCCTGAACGGTATTTTTATATTATAAAAGATTGTACTTATGCATATACATATATATTTCCCCCAGAAAATGGTCAATTTTTAAAAACTACCTTTCATATTTTTTTTTAAGATTTTTATTTATTTGACAGAGAGAGACACAGCGAGAGAGGGAACACAAGCAGGGGGAGTGGGAGAGGGAGAGGCAGGCCTCCCGCGGAGCAGGGAGCCTGATGCAGGGCTCGATCCCAGGACCCCGGGACCACGACCCCAGCCGAAGGCAGAAGCTTAACGACTGAGCCACCCAGGCTCCCCTACCTTTCATATTTATTAAGTGATTTGGGTCCAGAAACAATCAGGAAATTTGTAGATTATGTCTAAGAACACTTGATTTTTATTGAATGCTGTCAAGACATCAAAATGTGCGGATTCACCTTTGCAAAGTGCTAAATTTGCATTTATTCTTTTGTCCCTAGGCTAACAGCTGGGTGTTGTTGTTTTTTAAAGCACCCATTTGAGGTGCTAAGAGGTCCTAATTCGATGAATTAAACAAACACAACATTAAGTTTCAGAAATGAAGTGTCAGAACAGATACCTTTTGATCTGCAGATCACTAAGGGAGCAACAATATATTGCAAATAATGTGATTATGTTTCCTGCCTCAGCATACTGGGTTTGATGAAAAGTTTTACTGTAGTAACTGCCTAAGATATTGCTCTGAGTAATTGAGAGGGTATAAATTATGTCTTAGAGATTGTCAGCTGCTTTCATTCTAATTTTTTTTCTGCCCATATTATAAAGAAAGGAAGGAAGGGAGAGAGGGAGGAAGGGATGAAGGAAGGAGAAAAGGAAGGAGGGAGGAAATAGAAGGCTTCTGTGTTAACAGTGTAGCATTATCATCCTTGAGTGGGGCATGTTGTTTGCAGGGCCACTAAAAATAAAACAGAACAAATAAACATAACAACAATAGCAGCAAACGAGGGGTGATGCATTTTAAGTCAATTCAACAAATCAATCCATAAGTAGGCAATGGGCTGGTTTAGGAGGGCCACCAAGATCACTTGAGGGATTTACAATCCAATGAGGAAAGAAATACAGACATGCCTACAACTAATGATAAAACACAAAACAATGAAATTAATTATAAACATGAGAGTCTTCATTAATTTTGAGTTGGTCAGGGTAGGCATCGCTGAGGTACAATTTCAACTGTACTGAAATGGGTGAAAAATCAGCATGTAAAACATGGGAAGAGAGAAGAACAATCCAGATCAGGAGAATAGCATGGGTTAGGAGGCAGAGGACGAAGTGTGATGGGAGAATCTAATGAGTGATTTCACCCCAGCCCAAGCCCAGGCATAAGGGTAGGAGAAAGAAGTTCATGTTCAAGGGGGAATTAATGATTTTAGCTTGATGGCTAACTAAGTTTGTAGTATCAATAGGAAATTCAGAACTAAACCTCAGGATGGGTATCCAAATCAGAGATAAAGATTGAGTCATCTGCACAAAGATGGGAACTGAAGCTCAGGGAGACTTTGAGTTAGCCCAGAGTGTATGCCTTGGTATGGCATAGAGAATAAACCCACAGAATGCCTATATTTAAACACAAGAGAAGATGGGAATAAGAAAAAAAGCCTCTGGGAAGCAGCGAGAGAACCGAGAGTGTACCCCACATATTGTAAGAAGGTATTTCATGAAAGAAGAAAGTGGCCAACATTGTCAAATGATGCACACAAGCAGCAAATTCAGCTATTAGAAAGTCATGTGCACTTCTGGAAGGAGCAGGTTCAGTGAGGTGGTGGGGAGAGAAACTAGATTGCAGATTGGGGTAAATTAGTCAATCAAGGCAGGTAATGGTCAAAATGAGTGGAGAAGTTAGCAAAAAAAGGCAGGACGGGACAGTTTTCCAGAGGGAAAGGCACACTTGAAATTGGAGAGCAGAAGACAAATACGTCAAAAAAACCTTTAACAATATCAGTTGTAAAGTACCATATTTTAAATGTGATTTCTGTGTGATATCCACTGAAGAGGTACATAAATCAAGCCCAAGAGTTTCCAGCCAGGGCAATGAGTAGATCACTTCGAACAATTAAATTTCAGCATCTCAAGCTGTCTGATACTACCTACCTACTGATTACTAAGAAAAACAATGTAATGTGTGTGATTAAAAAATCTGCTTCATATTTAAAAAATATTTTTTTGATAAAAGACGCATATTCTTATTAACAGAGATCAACAGATTATAAATCCTTCAAAGGACTAATACAAGGCAAAACATCTGCAAAGAAGAAAAATAAGACTTCCTGCCTTTTTTTAAAACCTGAAAATACCCACTGTTACCACAGGGAAACTAAGGCTATCATTCAACAAAATATTTGAAGAAATAAATGTTTTCCATCCAAATAATTCTCACAAATATTCTAGGTTATGAATATATTTCTCAAGACTATAATCATTGCTTACACATCAGATGACCTGAAATTGACATTCTATAAAAAAATTGGCTCAAGCTCTTTCTAAGTGTCAAGGTCATAACGGGCAAAGGAAGACTGAGCGCGACTAAGGTAACTTAGAATTGGCTTGTGGACCAAGAAAAAGGACCTTAATGAGACAACCAAGGAAACTTGACTAGGTCGATGGAGTAGTTAATAGAATTGCTTTATTGTTAATTTCCTGGTTTCAATAATTATATCCTGGTTATGTAGAATGGTAATTATTTGGGCATGCTGGTGAAAACTATAAGAGAATTTCTGTAGTACTTTTCAAACTCGTTTGCAAGTCTGAAATTATTTAAAAGTAAAGAGTTAAAAAGGAAACATTCTAACTATGGAAAGAAATGGGTGAAGAACCACGTCTGGAGAGAATAAGAGACAAAAACTTGACTATGCAGTTATATGTATCTTATTGCTTTTTAAAAAAATTTTAAATTTCAGCCAGCTGAAAAGTATATTTCTTATTGTCACTTGGTCAGAAATATAGAAATATTTAGTATAGAAATATACTAAAGCTGGCACACAGATGGGGGGAGAAAGTGACTATGGCAAGAGCATGTGTCTCCACTGAGCACTTGGATTCAGCTCCTTCATTTACAAAATGGACGAAACTTACATCAATTCCCTGGACGCTAAAAAGCTATTACAATGCCCCTCTGTTAAAAACCATCAGATCAGGGCCTGCAGGTTTCCTTATCATCTTATCAAGTGCAGAAAGAATCATCCTGATGTTGCAAACAAATTGGCTACTTGTCCCTTCAGTGCTTGCCACCAGGTTCCTCTGGCCCCAAACAGTCATCCAATCACAAGCTGTGAGGATACAAGTTGTTGAGCAGGATGTTGTCAACCAAACGGGGAATCTTGGACAAGAGACTCTAACTGAGAGCTCATGGCAGTGCCCTCCTTGTGATGAAGACTGGGATAAAGATCTGTGGGAACAGACCAGCACCTCATTTGTCTGGGGCACAGCACAGCCAACTACTGTGGCAACAAACAGCCCTGCAAGCAAGTTATGGCTCCCAGCAAGTGTGTTCCCAAGTCTCCGCCATGTGTCCTGCCATGGAAAAATAATGTAAATACACAGTAACTGAATATCTACCTCACCAAATGCTAGACCCAAAAAGACCCTAGCTTCTTCCTGCTACCAATGGGTTCTTCAATTTTTTTTTCTCCTCATCTAATTATAGAAAGATAAACTGTCTGTGACCTTCAAACTGGGGGGGGGAGAAAGAAAATGAAAAATATACTAAAAATACCTGGGTCCAAGAGAAAGAAATTTCTTGTTTATATATGAAGTAGTCTGTGTATATTTCAGTAAGTAAACTAATAAATAGAAACTCAGAATGTGATTTTCAATCTGGTTTCTATGTGACTTTCCTAAGGTGAAGATGATAAAGGCCAATTTTGAAAGTTGCCATGGCATTTAATTTTGAGTATCTACTCTGTGTAAGACACTATCATAAGCAAAACATGGTCTCTGATTACCAAGAATACCTCAGGAGTGTTGATAGACTATTATACATGTTTCCCAACAGCAGTATTTCATAGAATGTGTTATAACCAAGAGGCAAGCTAAGCTCTGTTAGGACATAGGAAATGAGGGAACACTTGGATTACCATGCAGAGGCCTGGACAAAGAGCTGTCCACTATGGAGAACATTTGGAAGGGTGTTAGGCAGACCGAGTCATTTGAAGGCAGCACATGATTCTAATGGGTAGTGATAGAGACATAAAGGAAAAAAGCATTTTGGGAAGAAACAAGGCCTAAGCAGAGTCATGAGACAGAAAAGCACAGGGTTGTTTTGATTATCTAATTCAAGTAAGAGGGGAAGAGCTCCCGGGGTGGAATGTCATTGAGTGATAGGGAGTGAACAAGATAGTTTGGGGCTTAATGAGCCCTGGGGCTCCCAGAAAATTATGTTTTGCAAGCAAATGCTAACCCCTGTCATGTTTAGGGCCAGTACCATTAAATACTGCTCAATACCTTTCTGTCCCTAAATTCAGCATATTTTCATAGTATACAAAGTATGAAATACACATTTTAGTTGTCCATTCCAAAGTGGTACTAGCAAATTCCAAAGATGCTGGATCTTAAAATATGTTCCAGGTGCACTGTTTTGTAAGTAGGCACTTAACTATTCACTGCCAGCTTCTAAAAGGTCAATAATTCAGATTGCCTACAGGATCCAAGACCCAACATCAAGCTGTCCACTGAGGTTTTACAAACCTGAAAACTTCTTTGTTGATTGGATAAGGATTTAATTCTAGCAGCAATTGCTATGGTATTTTAGCAGTACTTTCCTCTATAAAACATTAGTCCCAGAAAATGTTTATTGGTGTGATGTATAAAAGTATTCCTTCAGTAAGTAATTTGGCAAACACTGTGTTAAGGAAGGTTAATCAGATATCTTTGCTACAGGAGTTATCAGAACCTTGATCATGCTAATGAGAAATACAGCACTTAATGAAGAGGGAGATATCACCAACTGTTACACAAACCCAGCAGAAATCTAGTGATACAAGTGTTCCAGAGAACACATATTTGAAAACTGCACCAGATGGCATCTCTCCTTCCCCTCATTTTAAGTCTATCACACGTAAGATGGAATGGCTTAAAATGCCAATATATAGTCATCAGATTGTTTCACAGAGATGTTTATATTTTGTGATTGTAATTGGGATTGAGGTTAAATCTATTTATCTATCTGCCATTATATTTTTTAATCATACTATGTTAGCTAAGACTTTTTGGCACTTTCATCAGGCTATTTACATAATCATCATTATTTTTGGTTCACAGCCTCCTCAATTAAACATTAAGATTATCCTTTCTCATGTATATGATCAGAACTTCCAAACATATGGCAGATACTATATACCCTTCAAAAAAGGCATAGAGTATGTTTTAATACAACTTTTCATTTTAGGGGTTTATCAGTAAGAAAAAAACCCAACAGCCTTATGCTAATAGATTTCTATAATCAGGTCCTCCCACACAAATAGTAATTTACTTAATTGGGATAGTCAATCCTGAAAGTGCAATGTTTTCGGAATATCTGAGTCTTAGAGGCAAATGATGGATTCCATTGTTCTTGTTCTTAATAAGTGACATTAGATCATCTCACTGCAACTCTTTCCAGGTGCTATTACTTACGTATTTTCTCTCATCATTTTAGTTAATCTTCGCTTTTACTATACCAAGAAAACTCACAAGGAAGAAATATTATTTGTCACAGTTTCTAGAAAAAGCTCTCAGGATAAGTTTGATGGTTGGAATGGAATAGCATTTAATTCAAAATACTAGAATTTTTAGCTATAAGACATTCTTATTTAGAAGACAGATTAAGAGGTTTGCTAAAGCAAAGTTAGGCCTTCTTTCTTTTCAAGGCAATGAGTGTTTCCTTCTTGCTCCCTACTCTCTGCTTTGAAGCGTGAGTGCAAACTTTTTGTGGGCAGCCACTTGTAGTCAAGGAAGTAGCTTTCTGTTCCTCTTCCCTGGAATGTTCTCCCAGATACATATGACTAGCCCTTCACATTTTCCAGATTTTTACTCAAGAGTTACCTCCTCAGTGAGGCCCTCACTGGCTAACCTATCTATAATTTTTATCCTCCCGCTAATATTTCTTTTTTTCCATCCAGTGGTGTTTTTTTTTTAAGTTTTTATTTAACATCCAGTGTAACATTCATTTCAGATATACAATATAGTGATTCAACATTTCCATATATGACCCAGTGCTCATCACAACAGGTGCATTCTTAAATCCCCATCACCTATTTCACCCATCCCCCTTAGCCCCTCCTCTGGTAACCATCAGTTTGTTCCTTATGGTTAGAAGTCTGTTTCTTGGTTTGCCTCTCTCTGCCCCCCCTCACTTTGCTCATTTGCTTTGTTTCTTAAATTCCACATATGAGTGCAATTATATGGTATTTCTCTTTCTCTGACTGACTTATTTCACCTAGTAAAATATTCTCTAGCTCCATCTACATTGTTGTAAATGGCCAGATTTTGTTCTTTTTATGGCTGAGTAATATTCCATTATATTTATATATACATGTATATATATACCATTTCTTCTTTATCCATTCATCAATCAATGAACACTTGGGCTGTTTCCATAGTTTAGCTATTGTAGATAAGGCTGTTATAAACATTTGGGTGCATGTATCCCTTTGAGTTAGTGTTTTTGTATTCTTTGGGTAAATATCTAGTAGTGTAATTGCTGGATTGTAGGTTAGTTCTATTTTTAAATTTTTGAGGAAACTCCATACTGTTCTCCACAGTGACTGCACCAGTTTGTATTCCCACCAACCGTGAAAGAGGGTTCCCCTTTCTCCGCATCCTCACCGTGAACACCTGTTGTTTCTTGTGTTGCTAATTTTAGCCATTCTGACAGGTGTGAGGTGATATCTCATTGTAGTTTTGATTTGTATTTCCCTGATGAAGGGTGATGTTGAGCATCTTTTCATGGGTCTGTTGGCCATCTGCATGTCTTCTTTGGAAAAGATGTCTATTCATGTCTTCTGCCCATTTTTTTTCTTTTTTTTTATTATGATATGTTAATCACCATACATTACATCATTAGTTTTTGAGGTAGTGTTCCCCATTTTTAAATTGGATTATTTATATTTGCGGTGCTGAGTTTTATAAATTCTTTATGTATTTTGGATACTAACTCTTTAACAGATATGTCATTTGCAAATATCTTCTCCAATTCTATAGGTTGCCTTTTAGTTTTGTTGATTGTTTCCTTTGCTCTGAGGAAGCTTTTTATTTTGATGAAGTCCCAACAGTTTATTTTTACTTTTGTTTCCCTTGCCTCTGGAGACATAACCAAAAAGAAGTTGCTGCAGCTGATGTCGAAGAGGTTACTGCCTGTGTTCTCATTTAGGATTTTAGTGGTTTCAAGTTTCACATTTAGGTCTTTAATCCATTTTGAATTTATTTTTGTGTATGGTGTAAGAAATTCATCCAGTTTCATTCTTTTGCATGTTGCTGTCCTGTATTCTCAGCGCCATTTGTTGAAGAAACTGTCTTTTTCACATTGGGTATTCTTTCCTGCTTTGTTGAAGATTAATTGACCATATAGTTATGGGTTCATTTCTGGGTTTTCCATTCTTTCTATTGATGTATGTGTCTATTTTAGTAATAGACACATAGATCACAAAACACAAAACAGTACCATACTGTTTTGATTACTACAGTTTTGTAATATAACTTGAAGTTTAGAATTATAATGCTTCCAGCTTTGCTTTTCTTCCCAAGGTTGCTTTGGTTATTTGGGTTCTTTTGTGGTTCCATACAAATTTTAGGATCATTTGTTCCAGTTCTGTGAAAAATGCTGTTGGTATTTTTATAGGGATTGCCTTAAATGTGTAGATTGCTTTGGATAATATACATATTTTAACAATATCTGTTTCTTCTGATTCAAGAGCATTGAATTTCTTTCCATTTCTTTGTGCTATCTTCAATTTCTTTCATCAGTGTTTTATGGTTTTCAGAGTAAGGGTCTTTCACCTCTTTGGTTAGGTTTATTCCTAGCTGTCTTTCTGTGTGTGTGTGTGTGAAATTACAAATGGGATTGATTCCTTCTCTTTCTGCTGTTTCAGATTTCTGTATGCTGATTTTGTATCCTGTGACTTTACTGAATTTCTATTCACTTCTAGCAATTTTTTGGTTGGAGTCTTTCAGGTTTTCTATATAGATTATCATGTTATCTGCAAATAGTGAAAGTTTTACTTCTTCCTTGCCAACTTGGATGCTTTTATTTCTTTTTGTTGTCTGATTGTCATGGCTAGACTCCCCCTAACATTTCTATGCCCCCCTTTCCTGCTTTATTTTTTATTATTTTTCATTACTTAATACACACTTATACTTTACTTACTTATATTGTTTATTACGAACTTCTATCACTAAGATGTAGACTCCACAATGGCAAAGAGTTTTGTCTTTTTCTTTAATTCTTCATTGCCAACACCCAGGACAGTACCTGGCATTTAACAGGTGCTCAATAAATTGAATGAATGAATCTCCACCATCATAAAAATTTCTATGTACACAGATAATTCTGCTAATTAGTGAACTTTGTTAAATAACTATATTCTCAAAACCCTTTAATAGTTCAATGACAACGAATAAACACTGATCAAAACAGATGATGAAACATTGGGCAATCAATAAAATCTTATAATGTGATGAGCATGTAAAAACAACTAAAAAAAACCTTAAAAACCAGTAGTAAAAAAAAGATGGATACTAGATGGAAATATTAACAGTCTATATCTTATCTGTACTTCTCTAAATTTTTGAAAACAGACTCATTTTGGGGCGCCTGGGTGGCTCAGTTGGTTGAGTGTCCAACATTTGGTTTCAGCTCAGGTCATGATATCAGGGGTATAAGATACAGCCCCACATTGGGCTCCATGCTCAGTGGGGAGTCTGCTCAAGATTCTCTCTCTCTCTCCCTCTCTCCCTCTGTCCCTTCCCTTGCTCACACACACACTCTCTCTGTCAAATAAATAAATAAATCTTAAAAAAAAAAAGAACAGACTCATTTACTTTTCCCCCAACCTTATTTCTCTATAAGTCTCTGTAAACACACTCAAATTGGTCTGGTCTACTCATTTCATTGTTTATCCAAATTATATATTAATTTGCTATTATTTTATGGCTCTTCTCTTCCCAACTTGGTTGTAAACTCCCAGAAGGCAAGATCATGTTTTAAACAACAGTGATCCTACAGCATCGAACTCAGTAAGAAATGTACGGCCAACCCTTATTACATATGTGTGTACTAACTGGTTGATTGATTCATATATGGTATCATATGTGGTTATCTGCAGATATAACAGGCCCCTGCCATCCTAAGGTCAATTGGTTCTTTAGGATGACACTCAGGTAAAAGAGATTAGCATAGTAAGCACTAACTCTAGATTCGTAAGTCATTTAGGGTATCACGAACAGCTCTAATTTAAAAGTTGCAAGAAGAGTTACATTTACACAAGTGATGCATATCTATGAGATGAAATGCACTCTCCTTTGAAGTAATTTCCTTAGTCATTTAAATTTTTTATATATCAAATATCAAAAACTATGAAAAGTGATAGTCAACATTAATATTTGTGTAATTTATTTAAGCAGGACTTCAATGTCCAACATTTTGGTTATTTATTTATTATAATTAGGCCTGTAAAAATGTATTCTAAGCTAAATTTCTGATTGCCGTATCATAATTCAGATTTTTTACTTAATAAGACTTTAAAGAAAGATGATCAGTAATACCCTGTCTCAATCCATATTTGCTCAATATTTGGAACTGAAATTTATAGATTAAAGATTATACTTGTTCAAGAGATTTTCATGATAGTGCCAAATGTGTGCATTTTTTCATTTATAATTTTTTTTCTATTAATTGAATGCCTTCCATTTCCAGGCTGGGACTTTCAGAAGGCCAATGAATCAGCACTTGGGATGTCTGTGGTACAGTTTAAACATGTGATTATACTAGAATCCTAAGGGCATTTTGATTTTTTACTAGGAATAAACATTCCTGCAGTGATTAAAGTACATGAAATATGATGCATTTTTCCAATAAGTGATAAGTAACCATTACCAGAGACATCACTTTTCCTTACAAGAGAATTTGTGGTGAAGTTGAATCCTCAAATGGTGAGAACATTAAGTTCCTTGAAATAATGATATTTAATGTAGTTGTGTTTAGATTGGCTTTCATATCAAAACAGTCTCCATCAACTAAGTTCAAAATTCAAAGGACTTAAACTTCCAAAAATCATCTCCTTAGAAAAAAGTTTTTGAGAAAAAATCTGAATATTGTCCAGGGCTATAATATTCTGAAAGTCAAAGAGTAAAACCAAACTAAAATGGTAAGGATATTTATCAGTAGTGAGAATTTCATACCAAAGTATAAAAGAGCAACTAGAATAAAGGCTACTTTTAAGCCATGACTAATTTAAGAATAAGAGTTATGACAATTTAAAATATGTAAAACATTTTGAATGTTATTCAACCAATAAGTGCCAAGTATTTAGACATTTTAAGATTTTCAGATGCTCAGCATTTTTATTTGTGTATTTAAAATGTTCTCTTTTTAATTAGGAATGCATTTTTAAAACTACTAGTAGAATGAGTGGAGCTATATTAAGTTTTACAGCATTTAAAAAATGTAATATCCATACATGTAATTTCTTTAATGCAAAATTAATTTTATATTTTTAATAGCTCATATTAAGGTCAACTTTCAACATAAAAAAATTCAAGTCAAACAGCAAAAACGTTAGTGTATCTAAAAAAGACTTATTGAGAAACTAAGCAAGGGAAAAAAAAGCCATAATAATTTCACAGAAGTAAAATTCTTTGGGATTCCACTTGGAAAGTCAACAACTAAAACATAAAATGAAAGGAAAGGAAGAAGGAAGAAAAGGAAAAAAGAAAAGTAAGAAGAAAAAAAAAGAATTAAAATACGTGCTTCCATGTTATCACTAATACATATTATTAAAATAAAAGTATATCCCAATCATAAAGTTTAGAAGAGGCTTGATATATAAATAAACCGTGATTGGTAAGGTACTTTATAAAATCCTTATGGAGAAATGATCACATGGAAGCAACCTGTGTCATGAACAGAAGAGGGTAGTTTAGGGGAGGAAGGTGAAGTTAAAAGGGATAATGTCAAATTTTATTTTATTTATTTATTTTTTTAATATTTTATTTATTTATTCATGAGAGTCAGAGAGAGAGGCAGAGGCAGAGGCAGAGGGAGAAGCAGAGGGAGAAGCAGGCTCCCCGCCTACCAGGGAGCCCGATGCGGGACTCGATCCCAGGACCCTGGGATCATGACCTAAGCCTAAGGCAGACGCTTAACCATCTGAGCCACCCAGGCGCCCCGATAATGTCAAATTTTAGATCATCTGTACCTATTCCAGAGAAAATAATAAATTTGTCCTAGATAAATCTATCCTAAATCTAGGTAGAACACAATTTAGAGAAACTTGTTTTGATAGCAAACGTCCCTGTTTTTGTCCTAATCAGAAAGGTAGCATTTGTAAGCCTACATTTTAAAACAAACTCAATAAAAGCAACTCTTAGCTAATACCAAATACTTGTTGGAACACAGAGGAGATAGTTCTTGTTGGTGTGTGTTGATCCATCTCTTTTGTCAGGGGAGGAAAGCAGTGCTTTAAAAAGTAAATTACCATTTGACAACTCTTTTTTTTTTTATTATGGAAAGGGAGTCCTTAACTTAGAAATTTGTACTTGCATTTCTTCATTTAAATATTAAAATTAATTAAATTAAAATTAATATATTTCCAATAACTGGAAAACCTGTGATGAACACTATTCCCAAAACAGATTTAGTAAATATAAATTATAAATTTATCTTAAAAGGCACTTTATGAGCAAAGTATGAGTACACATTACTATTAGTAATTTTCCCCTCACCAGATGTTTTAAATTCTATGTAGCCAAGGTCTTGATTTGGGCAGGGATGAATAAAAAGAACCTTCCCATTCACCACTGTTATACTATCCAGAGGTCTCATCCTCAAAACATATTAAATTTTAATTTGCAATTATAAAAAGATGATTATTTCAATGTGAGAGAATTCTTGATAATTAGGGAAAATGGTATTTGGGGAAGAGGTCAGCATTTGCAAACAATAAAATTGAGGATTTTCTCATGTTGAAACAACATCAAAGCAACCAGCATTTTGTTATGCTGGGTGCCAAAGGTTCAAAAGCGTAAGTCAAAATGTCCTCATGAGATCACCTGGCATTTATTTCTTTAATATCTCTTGTTTAAGACAAGGCAGCAATCAGGCACAAAGCACCACAACACCCTCTACTTTATAAAGGCCTCATCTTGTAGTAATTGTTCTTTCATAAGAGAAGGGTCCTTAGTTACATAAATGAGCATGATTTTGAAACAGAAAAGCCTAACCACAAAGGATAGCCATGTCCTCTGGAGTGACACAGATTTCAAAATGTTTAGAAACTAGACGCTAATTGAAATACTTCCTCATCAATTAACAGTTACTCTTCAAATCAGTTTTAAGATGAAAACTTTGTTTCAAATAATAGTTTTAATTCATCAAATTTCTTGTCACATTACTTAAGACAATACACTTATTATAATTCAGTAGATATCATCTGGGTTCTGTATTATGTTCTTAGAAACAAGAATATGAATCAAGGTCTCATATGGACATAGAAAAGAGTGCCTTAAATTTTTTTTCTTAGCAGCTCCTGGCTAAATGTTTCATCAATACCCTAAATGGAAGCACTAACAGTAAACATCAGGACCACATGGTGGTTATGTAGCCTTAAATTAATTACAGTTAAAGAATTTTCACATATACTTAAATTAACTGTTTAGAAAACTTTAAGTAACTTAGTCTATAGAGGGCTTTTCCCTCAATTAACTTTTTCTGTTTGTACAAAAACCAAACTGTGATGTTTTCTGTACTGTGGTTCAGAATGTTCAGACAAAAAAAAAAAAAAAAATTCTCTTACAGATGCTGATGGAACAAATCATATTCCTGGATAGGTATACCACATGTTCTACCAAAACTTTAATTCAGCAATGCTTCAACACGTGTCCTTATGGTCTTCATAAAACGGTATTACCAAAAGCAGTTTTCACTGAGAGTGGGGGAATTAAAGTACATGATTCTCTAGGATTGGTAGCTTGATTCACCCTGAAAACAAATAGAAGCCGTAAATGTGGCCCTCCGTGTGGTGCTTGGCAGTCATCCTGGTGTTGGGAACAAAGGTGGGCTCTTGCCACCATTTGTCCAGGGGCACGGGGCACGGTTAGAGGCAGGCCTGCCTGGCCTTCCTTGTGCTGAGAGTGAGCCGAACCCAAACTCCCAACTTAAGGCCCATAAGAGAGTGGTATTCAGAATATGGGTCACTCATTTAGACAAGAAAAGCAAGTGCTAACTAGGTCCGAAAGTAGCATGGTGTTGGAATAATCTAGAAAACTTTGGATTTGTTTTTAAAGATTTTATTTATTTGAGAGACAGAGATAGCAAGAGAGAGAGAACAGCAGGGGAGAAGCAGGCTCCCTGCTGAGCAGGGAGCCCAACTTGGGGCTCCATCCCAGGACCCTGGGATCATGACCTGAGCCAAAAGCAGATACTTAACTGACTGAGCCACCCGGGCATCCAACTTTGGATTTTTTGAAGTAAATTCTTAATGTTTCATGTTGTTAATATCTTGAAAATTTGTTCAATGTTGAAAGCCTTATTACTATTTTCAGATCCTTTCAATAAACAGACTTGTTTTAATGTATATATATTATATAAAGACAGAAAACATATGCAGATCAAAATCTCTGACAAGTGTTCTGTGAAAATAAATTATTATTAAATAAGCTATTACTTTGTGTTTGTAGTGGATAGCCAAATCAGGAATGGGAGAGAAGCCAAGAAGAAACAATATACAAGTAATAGCTGGGGGGAAAAAATGACATACTAGGAAAAGTATTTAAAATTAGTAGCAATCAGGCGTTGGAGGCAGGAGCACAGATGGCAGCTTTGAGCTGCGTTCGTGAGGGAAGAATCTGGTGAAGAGACACTAACGGTAAAGCCTACAGGAAGGAATGTCTTTTTCAGGGTGCTGCCCTACCTCCTCTTCTCACACATAGGAATGTTAAATATAACTCCTTTCTGGAAAAAATCTGACAACATTCCCAAGAGAGTTAATGGCTCTGGTTCAACATTTTTAAGAATTTGGGTCATGTGTCTGGATTGTAATTACTTATTTCTCTTTCTCCCAAACCAGAATGTGAGCTTTCTCAGGGTCAGAACAGTATTTTAGTCAACTCGGTATTTCTCAAGCAGGGAAAGCAGAAGAGAGTCCTTCTTAAGCAGGACTTAGAGTACCCCCTCAGATCTTTCCCATTTTTTTTTTTTTTTGCTCAGAAAGACATACATTTATTATCTTTCCCTCAGTATTGTTTTTAGGATTATATTCTTTTTTTTTTTTTCTCAGACTGATTCCAACTATATTGGGCTGCATATGAATTATGTAGAATAAACACGTTCAAGAGTCCTTTACTCCTAAGCTCTTCCTACTAGGTGGAAGAACCCAGGATTTACCTCTAAATTTCATTCCATTATTTCTAGACGCGCTGATTGGCACCTTGTTACAAGGTCTTTCCACAATTGGAATTCACTTACTCATGCATCCAGAAATGGTTATCATAGTCTCTATTGTCTCTTAGCCTTCTAAACCTTCCAATTTCCAGTTCTGAGGTGATGCAAAATCAAACAGTGTGGCAGAGTCATTGTTTTTTTTTTTTTAAGATTTTATTTATTTATTTGACAGAGAGAGACACAGCAAGAGAGGGAACACAAGCAGGGGGAGTGGGAGAGGGAGAAGCAGGCCTCCTGATGAGCAGGGAGCCCGATGTGGGACTCGATCCCAGGACTCTGGGATCATGACCTGAGCCAAAGGCAGACACTTAACGACTGAGCCACACAGGCGCCCTGGCAGAGTCATTGTTAAAACTTCAAATCACCAGAGTAAAGTCAGAATAATGCCGTTCTCTCAATAACTGGGATGACACTGAACTAAATAGTCAGGCTGTAACAGGCAACTCTGTCATTGAATCAAAAATGTTACCGAAGGGGAGGGCCTTTGGAAGGGGAAGCTAAAAATAGCTGTTAATCTAACAAAATGAAAAATGAATATATACTTGTGTATGTGTATGTACAGTGTGTGTGTTCACACACATGTGTACTTGTATAATTTTTTTTGATGTGTACACACACACACGTACACACACATCATGCATATTTGTATAAAAATCACAAACAATGCTAACTAGTTACCAGTACTTTAGCAGGTGGTTTTCTTCCTAAAGTAAAGGAAGACAGTGCAACAGGAAAGAAGGGACTCAAGAGGGTGTATTATTACCCATAGTGTCTAGTGTTGGGTCACGACTCAAAAGGACACAAGTAAGTCTAGGGCAGGGTAAAAATAAGGGAAATGGGATAAGACAAGGGAATGTTTTCTCTAAAATGTTAACACTGTAAAAAAGCCAAAAGTGGGGCGCCTGGGTGGCTTAGTCATTAAGCGTCTGCCTTCGGCTCAGGTCATGGTCCCAGGGTCCTGGTATCAAGCCCCACATCGGGCTCCCTGCTCAGTGGGAAGCCTGCTTCTCCCTCTCCCACTTCCCCTGCTTGTGTTCCCTCTCTCGCTGTCTCTCTCTCTCTGTCAAATAAATAAATCTTAAAAAAAAAAAAAAAAAAGCCAAAAGCATAGGCAGGGTTTGGGTCTAGTGGAAGAATTTTTTTTTTTTTTTTTAATTCTGTATTCTTGACTCACAGATTGAGGGTAGGGTGAAGGGACAGTGGTGAGAGGCTGCGGAGGTCCCTGACTGTTGATGCTGGACTGCTTCCTTCTTTTGGACACTGTGGCTTTCTCAGAGGTGGTGAAGGAGGAAACCCACTAAAGAGCAGGAATGGAAAGCAGTTGAGTCCTGCAAACCCTGGGTGCCTCAGATGTGGCGCTGGCAGGCCGTGATCTGTGGGTCCCGTGGTTACAGCATTCGAGTGTCAATCTTCATCTGAGAGCAGGCTCAGAAAGCTTGTCTGCTGAGGCTGTGACAAGGTGGTGGGGACATTCAAATGGCAACATCCTGAGGTTTCACCCATGGGCATTAAATAAAGAGGGTAAAGTTCTTTCTCTCGTCTGCATACCAAATTTTTTAGACTTAAAATAACCAGTGTTTTCATCCTCAGAGCTAATGACTTAAGGCAGCTATAAACAAAGTAGCTGTTTGAAATTCAGAGTTTAGTCTGAATGGCTAGGGGGCAACCTTATTTAGCAGCACAAATTATGTCTAAATACGGAAAAAAACAGGTGGTCAGGGTAGAAAATTACACTGAAAGATCTTTTTCCTTGGGCTGACCGAGCTACTCTTTGCAAGTGAGAGGGAACTGGTCACTTATCAAGGAAAGGTTGACCGAGGAGATGACAGGGACACTGGAATGTTCTTTAGAGCCAGGGAACATGGTCTAGTCTTCACTTCTTTAAGTTCTATTTTGAGTTTTTTGTTACTTTATCCTTCGCAGATGTTCCAATAAAATAAAAATTTTCAATGTGAATATAAACCTTGATGGTGGAGTTTTGACATTTGGCTTTATAGTAGAGGCAGCCCTGATAACTTTGCATAGCCATTATTTCTTATCAGAAGAACACAGGACAAGTCATCTAAACTCCCTACGTTCTTTTTGCCTCATCTATAAAATGTGGAAGATGATGCCAGCCACCGATAGCTGTTAGAAGACTTTGATAAGAACATGCAAAGGTAAAGATAAAATGTTATTTGGGGGGAGAATTTTATTCTGATGAAAGCATTTGGAATGCCTAGTGAATAATGACTTTAACTACAAAACTACTATATATACTTGGAAAAGAAAAGTGGAAGATAATTTTGATTCTAGCATTAGGCAGAGGTAACATGCAACCCAACATGTATACGATTTAGTAATGTCCGGTGTAGTGTGTAGTGTTAGTGATAAAACTCTCAAGAAGGTGAAGGTGACATAGTCTGTAGAATATGGGATTCTAGCCTCATGTCTATTTTAGAGATAAGAAAACATGAGTTCTCAGATCTCAATGTATATCTGATGTTATGTTGTCATGGAAAGGTCTTAGGATATGACTGGCTCATTTGCCCGGAATGTAGGATCAATATAACTGACAAAGAAGTGGGGTGGAGGGTGGCAGGACTAGTGAGGATGCCTGTTGAAATCAGAGGCTGGGGTTTATGGAAGATGTTCACTCTCTCAGTGACGAGTAAGGTAGAACACCAAACTGAGGACAGAAGAACAAAGGCCAGAGTTCAGAGGAAATTCTACTCCCAGTGAAGGGCCGGAAAGCAAATTGCCATCCAAGACGAAGCTCTGAATGCTCCTAGGGTTATGACCCACTCACCTGGCCCATAAAAGACAGATAAATCTCCTTCAAGAATCAGGATACCTTAAAACATACTTAGTTACAAAAATTATCAGCAAGGGAAGAATGAAGGGAGGGAAATCAGAGGGGGAGATGAACCATGAGAGACTATGGACTCTGAGAAACAGGGTTCTAGAGGGGAGGGGGGGTGGGGGAATGGGCTAGCCCGGTGAGGAGTATTAAAGAGGGCACGTTCTGCGTGGAGCACTGGGTGTTATACGCAAACAATGAATCATGGAACACTACATCAAAAACTAATGATGTAATGTATGGTGATTAACATAACATAATAAATAAATAAATAAATAAAAAAGGACAAACACCAAAAAAAAAAAAATTATCAGCAAGATGGAAAACTCCCCTGGTGCCCATCAAATAATGTAAGATAATTTTCAGATACATCTATCCCGTTATCTATGGTCCTCCTTATTTTTCAGAGTATTTGCTCTTTCGGCATCCATATTGAATCCGCAGAGCAATAGACCCTGCACAGCAGCCCCAGAAGGGCCCCGCTCAAGCGCCATGTTTCCCAAGCAGAGTCTCCTCTCCACTGCCTACACCCAATGGAGTACAGGCCTGTGACACATCCTGATATTTCTACTGCAACCGTGTCTGTTCATTTAGTAATTCCTTCACAGTGTTTATGAAAACTCTACTGTGTGTCACACACACACAGTAAACAACAAGGGACACAGATCCCACCTTCATGTTCATGACAGTCACCTGCCTCACAAAGGTAAGACTGGTGAACAGGTTAAACTGCCAAGGTTTACAAATACCTACCCCATAGACTCTTTGAGCTCAACAGGAAGGGCAAGGCCATTGACCACCGCTAGCAGCTCTATGAGAGAGCCTGGCCATAAGGAAAGACAGGCTTCTAGAGGTTTTCCAAGATGTGTTCAACGTCACACAACTTTGAGGGGGAAAGCTGGCCAGACCAGATCCCAGATGAGGCACTACTGCCCAGCTCTCTTCCCACGACACCCATGGTTTTCAAATGTTTGTTTCTTTTCACCTGAATAGTAAAATTCTTTGCTTAAATTACATCTTACTGGAAATCCCAATATAAAAATAGATAAAAGCAAAAGTTTTCCATTAGAATCAGGCCTGGAAGCTGCTGGGTGTGCCTGTCCTCACCCCTTCAGTGGTCACCATGTCACTCGGTGGCAGAATCCTCAGGTTCTTGGGGACAATGTTCTGCCCTATAAACACCAAACTGGATGAAAGATGTAAAACACTTAAAAAACTTAAAATATATGCTTGGTTCTTGCTGTGGGCTGAATGTTTGCCTGCTCCCTCCCTTCCCCATTCATATATTGAAGCCCTAATTTCCAATGTAATGGCACCTGGAAGTTGGAGCCTTTGTGAGGTAATTAGGTTTCAATGAAGTCATAAGGGTGGAGTCTCTGAGGACTTGGGATGTAATTAGTGTCCTTAAAAAAGAGGATGAGAGTAGTGTCCTCTCTCTTTCTGCTGTGAGGTTATAGCAAGAAAGTATCTGTCTGCAAACCAGTAAGAGGGCCTCACCAGACACCGAATCTGCCAGCACCTGGATGTTGGACTTCCCAGCCTCCAGAACTGTGAGAAATAAATGCCTGTTGTTTGGGGCACCCAGTCTTTGGCATTTCATTATAGCAGCCTGAACTAAGGCAGTTGTCTTGTTTTTGTACTTAGCTACACGAGACTGAAGAATCACACTAAACAGAAGAAACAAAAGGCATTCACTTCATGCTATTAAAACTTGCATAATCATTTTTTCTCCAAAGCAAATTTTCTAAAGGAATTTTAAATAATTTTCAAAAGAGTTCCATCCTTAGCACACTAATCATCACATGTCTACAACAACTGTATTAATATAGCAAAAAACTTAGAAGCCCTAAATTAAATTTGAAATCATAACTATACACTCTTGGGAAAACAAAACAAAAACAAATCCAAAGTGAAGGACCAAATAAATTGATGCAACAGAGTCAACCAGGAAAACAAAAAGTTGTTTGTTTATTTGTTTTAATCTTTAATTAAAGTGGTAGTCAAAAGGGAAGATTTCAAATAATTAGTGGTCCTCATTTGTTTTAAACTTAGGAGATTTTTTGATGTTTCTAATCCATTTAGCTCTTTTGTGTGAGAATTTAAATTGAGTGTTAGAATAAATGTTGTGGATAGTACAAATTTATATTGGACACTGCTCGTTAGAGAACATGTAGACATTCATTTTCAAGAAATTCCTTTACACTTAATAAATATATCCAAAAGCCCCTTGCTCTTATATGAGTTCTTCATGCATCCTATTTTTCTCCCTTAAATGAAATAAGAATGTTCTATTTTGAGTCTTTTGTTATTTTATATTCCACAGGTGTTCCAATAAAATTTTTAAAATTGCAAATATAAACATTGATGATGATTTTGTAATATTTATTACATAGTGTAGGTGGCCACTAACTTCCCATAGCCAATACTGGTTATCAGAACTATTTATTATCCCTCACAAAGATTTTTAAAAAGGCAAAGATACTTTAGTTTGATAGATTTGCCTGAATCAATGTTAGTATCTCTATATCTCCACTGTGAATAACATGCTCATTAGGTTTACTACAGATAGAACACCCAGTATATGATAAAACTTAAAATCACCTAGTAAAGCAGTTTTAAAACTGCTGCTATATGTTTTATGAGAAATTTTAGATGGGAAATAGGACTCTTTAAAAAAATATTTGAACGCTGGCTTAAATAAGAAACATCTAAGAAGTTTCTGTTAATATGGCCATATAATGTGACATGATAACATAACAAATATTAAATGGTATTGAATCTCCATATAGGTGCAACATCATATGTTCCTTGCAGAATCAATATTAGAAGATAATATCAGAACTATATTGTTCATAATTTGTCACCTTACAAAGAAATATTCATACTTACATTAAATATTTTGTATATGAATTATAGAACACACCATCACAGTTTCAACTATTCTCATTTTGTTTCGAGATTGTCTTTATAAAACACCACGACTTCAAAACCCCTTCACCCATTCTCAATTAGTCAATCTAGTTGAGAGGCCTGATAATTTCAATCAACATCAGACTTAAGTAAGATAACAATGGTATTTTAGACAGGATTATTCTGGTATGGAAGCACACTTGCTAGTCACCTCAGACTTGGGGTAACCTAATATTGTCCCATGTGGCTAACACTTAGCTACATGAATAGGTCACTCACATCTGAATATACATAACTCAGAGCTGATTGTGAACTTATGAATGGATGCACAAATACAGAAATAATCAGAGAGAAGATTGAGAGAGAGTGAGAATGCTACCAGAACTCTTGCATGAACCACTGTAATTGGTAAGATGTGCACCAATGTGTCTGAATGCTTATCACTCCACTGGGGTTGAGTGTCATGCATCATCGTCAAGAACAGGTGTTGGCATCATTTATAGCTCATTCATCATCAGGCTGCAGCAGTGTTAACATATGCCGCTTTATTGCTAATCGTGTTTGCTTTTACAATCAACGTTGAGCTGCCCTTCATCATGCCAAAGAGATAAATGTTAGCTGAGGAGAAGCAAACCTGGAGCATTGTATTATTTACTTACCCAGGCTCATGCTCACCCTCTCCCCCAACCAGAAGAATTACCATGCCTGAGACGTGTAGAATCTCTCGAAGATTTCAAATTCAAAATTTTGAGACAATTTGAAAGTAGAGAAAGCATTTTTTAAGAATTATACTTGACATGAACTTACTGGAGAACTCCTGGTTAAACCCTTAAATTCTGATATTGATTGTATGTCACTGATTTAACTATAGATCACTGGATCAATGGCATTCTATTTAACAGAGACTATTTAGAGACTAGGATTTAAAGACAATTAAATTTGAATTATGGACAGCCAGTCTTGCTATTCGATTATTAAGGTATAAGATCAAAATAAAATGTTTAGCATTTAGCAAAGCCAGGAAACATAAAATCAGATCTATACAGCAATGTGTTTACACATATTTGTTGATTAGGTTCTGTCGGGTTTAGTGAAAAGACTCAAATACAGACTTTCCCCTTCCAGGATAGCCATGGTTTCTATTAAACTTATCACTTGACTTCAGCTTAACAAACTAGAATCTGTTAATTAAGTAGTTCATTCAGGATCTATAATTTGCAATTTACATACCAACTGTTAGTTCTTAAATGGATTTCCTAAAATGTTTAGAGAAAGTTTCTTCTGAAATATTTATCGTTTTTTTCTTATGTCAACAAAAGTTTTGCTAAGTAAATTTCAATGCAAGCTCATTGCAAATATGTTGATTTCTAAATTGGGAGTAAAAAATTGAGCCTGTAAAACCAAGTAATTTTAGCAGCTAGATAATTTGTTTTTGTTGTTGTTTTAAGGGTTTTGTTTTTGTTTTGGTGTGTATGTGTGTGCTATGACTAGGGCTGGGTTACGGCTGCATCTCCTTTCTCATTTAGTTTTTTGTCAAGTCTTTCTCATTGTGTTATTTTTTTCCTTCTGGTTCTGGCTTGGATTCCGTTTTCTGTGGCTTTTGCATTTGACTTTTAGGTCTTTGATTGTAGCCAATTTAGTATCTCCTACTCTTTTTGTTTTTCTGTGCACTGATATAATTTGTTCTTGAGATAGAGAATTGTTTATTTGGTGAACTTCTAGTATCTTACACTTTCCCTTTTCTGGTAAATTTTTCTCAATGATTTCCTTCTTTGAGGTCTAATTTTATTCCAATCTTCTTTCTTTTTTTTGTGGATATTCAAACATTTATTGAGTAAATAAAGGAATAAATCAGTTTAGCATTTATTGCACATAAAGTATTTGCATCCCTACTTTTCCCCACCTGCAAGCCATGGTCCACCTCCATTACCAGAATCAATCACCATGTGACATACATTTCACTTGTTTATTTGTCCTCTAGCACAGTCCTAAAATACAAGCTCATTAGAAATTGATGAATGCAGTCTATCATATTAATAGAACTATGTAGAAAAATTTTGCAACATCCCCATTGATGAGAAATATATTTGACAAAATTCAACACCCATTCATGTTAGAACATTAAATAAAATATAAATTGGTAGATACACCTTTAACATAATAATTAATACCTCAATCTTCTTTCTTAAATGTAATTATTTTTATTTTATTTACTTTACTCTCTAAGATCTTGAATCTTGTAGTTATGTCCTTAAGACTTTATGGATATTAATATTTTTCATTTTCATTCAGATAGTATGTAAATCATTTAAGCAGAGTATTTGTTTAGATTATTCAACCACTTATTATAAAGAGTCATATTTTATAATGAGGTTGAACCATCAGGCAGCTTGGAGTAGTGATTAAGGACACACTTTGGAGTCAGATTATTCAGGTTCAAGTTCTGGCTCTTCTGTTAGTAGTATCAAGAGATAAACTGAGACAAATTAAACATTTTAAATTTATTTGGGTAAAAATTGATTCAATTGAATCAGGCAGCGCCAAACAGGAAGAGGTTAGGAGTACGCCACAGTCATTAACTAGGGAAAGATTTTTATAGAGGTGAAGAAGCAAAGAAAGGAAATTATTTGATTGGCTATAGTTCAAGAATTTGCCTTAGTTGGGAGGGTGTAGTTGTGATTGCAGTCCTTGGTTTTGATTTCTTAACCTGGAGGCATTTCAGAATTAGGTTTTGGTTTGCTTACACAAACTACTAAGGCTTTAAAGCCACCTCAGTCTCTTGGCTTCCTTGTTTAATTTCCACTAGTGATGTATTCTTCGGCATATTACTTAATCTCCCCGTTTCTTAAATTTCCTCAACTGCAGATGGAGGTGATGCTATTATCTAACATAGAGTTGTTGTGAAGATACCGTTAAAATATGTAAAACACTGAAAATAGTGCCTGAAACACTTTTGAAAGTATTTACTTAGGTTTGAGTTTTCTGACTTATCACAATTATTTAACTATTATTATTATTTCAAAGATGAAACACTTATCTTTATATAATGTGTGTGTGTGTGTGTGTGTGTGTGTGTGTGTGTGTGTCTGCTACTCACAGTGTCTTAGAGGTTACCATTTAGGAATCCAAAATGCTCTCTTAAGTTCCAGGAGTGGTCTCTGTCCATAACCCAATACTTCATCTCATTTATGCCTATATGTCCTTTACTTATAGCCCCAGAGACCTGACTTTTGCTCAGTGAGCCTCAGTGTTCTCTGGAAAGATTATTTATGCTAACAGAGATGAGAAGTATAGAATAGTAGGGAGTAGATCCCATACATCATTTCTCTGGACCCCTAATAGTCCTTCATAGAACTCAGTGAGAGATTTCCAACATCCAGAAAAGAAAATTGCCAAATCAGTAACAATGTGGATGGGAAGAGTGAATGATGGTATGTTGATAAGCACATGTTCACTCACCCTTCCCACACATTGAGATAACAAAAAATTCAGGCTGACTAAGGTATATGTAACTCTTAGTGAGCCTGTTTTTCTATGAAATTTCAAATTTTAGAACACTTATAATTCTTTATATAAATGTTAAAATACTGCTGTAATTGATAGCCACCTATATCCCTGCAGCACAGTCATACTCAAATTAAACCTGAATAATGCACTGTCCATGCTTCATACTGTTTCTGATTACCAGTATGGGAGAAAAGTTATATTTAAATGAAATGAAAAAATAAGCCATGTCACTAAGTTGAGAGTGAGGCATTCTCTCCCACAGTTCTTTAAATACAATTCCTCACCTTTAGCAATCTTAATACAAATCACATTATATGATAATAACATTGGCCCCTTCACCTTGAATATACTACCAAAATAGTAATTAATAACAAAAAATAATTTTGTTACATGATTTTACAAATACACTTATCATTATAAGACTATAATCTTCCAGAGAGCATGGAGCCATGACCAGTCAGTCCCCATAATCTAGAATGATACTAAGTATTTACTGATCAGGTGAATGAGAGAACAAAAGCATACAAGTTCGCAGAAAGATCTCAATGGTCACTAACTTCTTATTAAGGACCAGGTATTGTCATAGTAATGCCTACTACTGTGCTTCATATTTTACTTTTGTATTTGCTTTTCTTGTTGCATTCAACTTTGCTTTTATGAACCCCATTTCATATTCTCTCATTACTTCATTATTCACAAAGCATGTATCTATTAGGTGTGGGTTTGACTTGTGAGAAGAAATCTAGTATAAAAATGCTCATTGTACATTTAAGCTTTGTGAACTTATTGGATCTGAATCAATGGAAGTTTTACTCTATAAAACATTTGGAAGCCTGCCCATGCCTTTAATCTGAAATGTGCTTGATATTATTGCTTTCCTAGCTCCTATCTGAGAGTCTTCATATTTCATAGTAGGTTAGAGAAAGAGGTCTGAGTCGTCTGAGAGTGATATAACGTCTTGGTAAAAAGTAGCATTCGACAGAAACAGAGCCACTTGTCAGGTCAGTGTTTTTCATTCATTGTTGACAATAGCCTTTAGGCTTTGTATCATTGTGCTAAAAATAGCTATTACTTTTTTTCTCATTTTTATTTTCCTCTCTTTTTTTATGAATACAAAACAGTTTATAAAATAAAATATAGTTTATTTTTACTTTACCTGACATCATTTTCTCCTCTTTTAGATGTTTTGTATTTAGATTTGTATTACCCACTACGTGCTTCCTTCTTGGCTCAAAGTCACAGCTTTATGGAAAGAGCTCAGCCACCCAATATATGTAATAGGAAATAGAGATAAAAATATTGACTTGGTTTAAAATCTATGCGATCTTTGATTTTTTACTGTAAATTTCTATGAATGTGGTAGCACAGTTTTTCCAAAGATGGAGGAAAGAGAGGGTCGTGACTATTTTCATATTTATAGTGTGCATTATACATTTATATTTTAGCTATCAAAGACTGTAGTGAGTGATGTCACATCTCACCAAGGCAAAATGAACATGATTAAAAAGGAGAGGTTTGGCTTTGTTTAAAAAAATGGGATTACATTTTCTGAGAATTTTTCTAGTCTTACTGTTTTTCATGAATATGAATTCTGTATGGATAGCACTCATAAAATCTTAAAATCTCTACTAACTGACAAATATCAGAAACTATGCCTTCCAAATATGATATAAACACCAATATATTATGGAAAGCAAAGTAAAATGTATAAAATTACTTAATATGGTACAGTGTCATATACGATGTTATAGACAGTTTTGATTTGGAGACATAAGGTTAACAAGTATCACAAAAAACTTAAGGAACAGGAAAAAGTAAGACTGACTTAGAAGGATTAAGCAAGATTTCAAAGATAAAGGGGGATAAGAGAGACCAGAAAAAAAATCAAGTAAATTGAAAATAAGCACAATAGAGAACATAAAAAGGTAAATAAAATAAGATTGCCTTTTTTGACGATTATTTTTGAAATCTCTTAGGGGTATATGATCTCATCTTATTTTATCTCAACTCCAAAGGCAAAAAATTACCTTTGAACATCTAATTATCACCCTATTAAGTAGCAGAAAAAGGAATATTGTGTCTTAAAAAAATCTGTCTATAGTATTTTTGAAATTGAAAGACCTACAAATACTTAGAGGGAATTTTGCCTTGCAAATATTCAAATAAATTGGATTGTTAGTAATTAAATTGCTTGCATAATTTATCTAATTTATCTTCTCATTTATCTTCAGCATAGGAAAAATATCCACGGATGAATGTTTTCTTTAAATACTTTTATTTTTTCCACTCTGTCTCAATAAAATGCAATTTATTAAAGTAAATCTTAGTGGTCAGAAAAATGCTAATTTGGTTGCTGTTAGTGAGACATTGTTTGACTCAAGGAAATATATATATATCATGTTGTGTGTGATGAGAAAATATAGGTCCATGGGACAATCTTTGGTGCACACCACAAACACACTCCAAGAAAAAGAAGAAGAGGGAGAGGTTCAGAAGGTGAGAGAAGGAGAAGAGGAAGAGAAAAGGAAAAGGAGGAAACAAAACCAAAACTGTTTTTCAAATAGCCATTTTTGTCAGGTCCCATTTCCCCATTACATATTTGGGATACTTGGAATCTATAGAATCAATTACTTACTACTTTCATCAGTAGCCTCTTAAATGTTAAAGATTACTACCTACAGAGGTTCTATTTTGCATAGCAAATAAACCATTTAAAAAATGACTTTCAATAAAATATGCTTAACATGTTCAAAATTTCTTGGAACACACAAAAAATACAGAGATTTAGAATTATTAGTGTTAAAAAATTTGGTATTTCATATTTTTAACTACAAAATTATCTCTTCATTTTCCCAAATACTAATGGACATATTAAATATTAAAATAGAAATATTAAATTAAACCTTAGAAATTCCGACTCTCATTTAGGAAACAGCTCAAAATTCATCTTTCTCGTTTACTGCTTGATTCTACTATTCTTATGGTTTAAAAATTATTTATGGTGAATTGCAGACTTTATTTTGTCCCTCTTCTATTGATACGTTACAATATCTGATGTTTCTGAAACTATAAAACCACAGTTTCTTTGATGCTGCTGTTAATCTCTTTTCCTAAAGCTTTTGTTTGGATAGGATGGAAGAGCCAAATTGAAATTAACTCAAGAAAAAAATTAAAAGCAAAAACCAGGGTAGAGCCAAAAATAACGTAAGCGGGTCCTCCTGCACTCAATCTTCCTTAAGTGTTCTGCCAGTGTACTCTCAATGTGTATATTCAATTACTATCAAGGGACTGTAAATTATGTGACACATTTTGAGTGGTCTAATGTCCACTAGGGAAATGAGATAGATGCTGTAATGATTTCCATTTGCTCACTGACTTTGAACTCAAACTACCAATGGATCTCACTTGACTGAATTTTCTGCTTGAAAGAGTTGAATGTATGTGTTATAAATAAAGATACTATCTGTAAGTATATAAAATTTTTTCATATGGCTTTTTGGTTCGGTGAATGAGAGTTTCGCTATATCCCTGATACTTTAGTTATGACCAGTTAATGGTTTTACAACTCTTGTATTTTTCTATATAAAGCTTGCAAAGGCTTCTCCAGCCCTCTCTCTGCACAAGGAGTACATTCAGGGCTTTGGGGAATTGTACTGTGGAAAGCCTTGAAGTGGAGGGAGGTAAAGAGAAGCTGCCAATCAGGCCCAAGGGTTTTGTTCATTCCAGAGATAATGTAAAAGGCAACCATCAGCCTTGTTGATGAGGCTTCTGATTTGTCTCTTAGAAGACTATTAGGACCCAGCTGTTTGATTGCCTCTTCCATCCAGAGACTACAGGGAACACTTCTGCAGCTACCAGTTGGTACAAAACATTACTTTGGTTCTAAATTTGACAATCCATGAGTCACATGTCCACACTTCTGGGACATACAAGCTTTGAGTCTCAAGATTTAGCACAGACTTTGAATTATATTTTATGTGTATATTCAATGCCTGCTTTGAGCTAAATTGAGAGCTTTTGTGGGAGACATTCTAATTTCTTTGTTTTATATGCCAATAATTTTTTAAACAAAATAACCATTTCCCAAAATGATTATAAAAGAACTGAAATGAAGCTGAATGATTATGAAGTTCAACACTATCATTTTATAATTGAGGGCATTCAGAGTTGTAAATTGATTCACTCAAAGTTGCATTATGTTATGCTGTGTCCACACCAGACTTACCCTGATAAATGGGTTCTTTTTACCTTCCTATCCACTAACCGAACTCAGCAGCATTAAGAGTCGTCAAGAATATCTCAAGAGTATATTAGTCCATTTTGTTTTGGATGGGGGTAGGTATTAAATTATTCCTACCTGAAATTCAAGGTATAATTTGAATGAATTTGAATTTTGTTCTCAAAGTAGTCATAAAACAAGTTGCCAGGAAGCTCAAGATTAAGAACCCAACATAAATTTAATCAATCTGGACAAGAATTTTGCACTCTTTCATTGAAGATGCAGGAATGGCTGATTTTACAAGTTGTGTTTGGAAAGTTTTTAACTTCTAAAATAGTGATATTTTATATTCAACACACAGCATGACAATCACTAACTATTATCAGTGATAAAATCCTCCTTTAATCTAGATAGCTTATAAATAAGGAGGGCAGACCCTCCCAGAATCAATCTTCCTAAGTCTCTTATAAATAGGGTAAGACACTTCAATTCAGAGAGTAATAGGACTATGGCAAAATTATGCTACTATAATATGCTTATGTATTTCAATTCATCTGAGACAGGTCTTTTATTTTTCTGATACTGTATGACATATACCACTCCTACATTTTACTTTCTTTTCCAAATGATGGTTATCTAATTCCTTTTCTAGCGGAGGAAAAGCAAAATGATTATATATACAGAAAAACCATTTTTTGGCAATGTGAAGTTCTCATTTAAGAAGAGACAATTGAATTTTTTTAACATGGACATATTTAGTTTAGGTATCTAAATGTTTTTTTTAGCCTCCATTAAAATGATAGCTGTATACATTATAATCCTTGGATTAAAGGTAAGTCTTGTACTATAACTACCTTTTTCTATAAAACTTAGTATAATAATGATATATCATGAACTCTTGCAATTATAGAATTAAGAATGCAAAATAAAAGTTATAGGGGCACCTGGGTGGCTAGGTCGGTTAAGTACCTGACTCTTGATCTCAGCTCAGGTCTTGATATTGGGGTTGTGAGTTCAAGCCCCACATTGGGCTCCACACTGGGTGTGGAGCCTACTTAAAAAGGCAAAACAAAACAAAACAAAATAAAAAACCAAAATAAAAGTTATAAAATAATTTGAGTGGTGTGCTCATTACTTATATGTCAAATATTTCACATTTATATCTTAGTCATTTCAAATTGAAGAACTGTTTTATTTAATTTTTTTTTTAAATTGGGGGGAGACGAACCATGAGAGACTATGGACTCTGAGAAACAAACTGAGGGTTCTAGAGGGGAGGGGGTGGGAGGATGGGTTAGCCTGGTGATGGGTATTAAAGAGGGCACATATTGAATGGAGCACTGGGTGTTATATGCAAACAATGAATCATGGAACACTACATCAAAAACTAATGATGTAATGTATGGTGATATAACATAATAAAATAAAAAAAATGAAATTGAACATTGAAAAAAATTAAAAGACCTAGAAAATATTGAATACCTTTTAAGCTGGAAATTTCACATATTCAAAATTTCACTTGTAAATTAATACCAAATTTGATCCCCAAAACATACATTTGGATTCTAAAAACATAGTCTTCTTAAATACATTATTTTAAAGCTTGGGTCTCTTTCTTAGTTTAGACTAGGTTTAGACAAGAAAGTATAGTTAACTAGGAAAAAAAAAGATTATTACTCAAAAGTAGCCATCCTAATTAATGGATTCAATTTCATGGAACATACAAATATGTGTGGTTTGAAAGATTCAAACATGAACATTTTATGAAATGATGGCAGAGAATATCATTGAAAATGATCAAATATATTTAGCACTTTGATGTAAAATATATCACAATAACAGGCCCTGTAATATTAAACACATCATTAAAGGATGGAATTCTGGGTCCCTTCCAATGTTCTAATTGGCACTGTTCCTGTTTTCTTCATTTATTTCAGCCACCTGACAGTTCTCAGCCACATCCCAAAGTTCAAGTGTCTGGGATTTAGAACCAATCTAGATTTAAACATTCTTACTATTGCCTTTAGTTTATGGGTTAATTGGGTTATTAATCTCTGAGTTCTACTTTTCTACATAAAGATGTGCTAAGATATAATGATTTAAGAAACTCTGAAAGAAAATACCATGTTTTAAGCTTATTTCCAGCTCCCTCACTGGGAGTTAAAGGGTGGGGTGGGGTGGGGAACACCATTTTCCTCAAGGTTACTCATTCATGCAAACATTATGAATACAACTTCAAACAAATAAAGATATCATGAATTCTCATCTCTCTGTCAGAGTTTGAATCTCTGCTTATGTTCCCTGAGGTAACAGAAGGACAAAGAACTATTCCCTCAACAAACTTCATACGAAACAAGGAGAGAAGGATGATCCAGAGCCTTTCCTTTATTAAAAAAAAAAAAAAAAACAACTCTGATTCTTTAAATTCTCCTTAAATTCTCAAGATGTACTTCCAAGACTCCTTCAGATCGACATCCTAATATTATTTAGTGTCAACTGGATGGAAAAATAACACACTCTTAATGGCAATGTGTCTTTACATTCTTTGCATCCTTTCCTTTTTTAACACCCAATGACTATTGGGGATACTCCCATGCACATCCTCAAGACTGGGAACTCAAGGGACAGTTTCTTGCTTCCTTAAAATCAATAAGGTGTACACAAAAAGTTGTGTACACCTTAGTGAGTTTTCCACTTACATACCTGGGGAATGACTCCATTGCTGGGGGTGACCTTTACATGAGAAAGTAACAAGTGAGGGGGCACTGATTTCATTATAGACAATGACTCTGTTTTACAAAATTATCAGGGTGTGATCTGTATATCATTTATCTGGACTCTATTAATCTTTTATTTATTTATAAATAAAATTTATAAATTACTAATTAGAGTGCAGCCTTCCATTTGATTTTTATTATATCTCAAATCTTCCACGCAACCAACCAATGACTATCACATTCCTCTGCAATGAAGAGGGTATTGTCCTCACCTCCAAATGACACGAATAAACATTAATCACATGACCTCAAGATTTAATGTTTTATTCATATTTCACAAATGAATAAACACAGCACAGTGAAATTCCAATAAAATGAAGTATGGGAGTGGGAGGGACCTGGTGCCCAAGCTAAAAACCTAATGTTCGAAATTGACTAGCACCCAGGTGTTTTTGAAATAATAGAGTTATAAAAGTACACAAGAGGAAGATGTTTTTACAGGAGAATTTTCAAGCTTAACAAGAATTCCTTCCCTCCTCTTATATGCAGGCTTCTATTGAATGCATATGGAGTGTCAGGCATGAAGCTGGCTTAAGTTCACTTATAGATACAATAAATAAAATGGTACTAAGCATTTTAAAATTCCTTGACAAGGCTATAGGCCAAGTGACAGCCAAGCACAGTTCAAAACATCAAGCTCAGTGTTTTGGGGAAAATATTATTAAAACACATGAAGAAATAGACATCTGTGAAATATTTTAAGACATTGCAGTCTGTAGCAGTGAGTTATATTAAAATATATATTTATAAGCAAAATTCCTCTGATGTCCTTGAGATGCACATGTAAAAACACATTCCCAATGGATTCCATATGCTGCTTGACACTAATTACATACGTAGTTATATTTACACAAAACTAAATAAGAAGTCTCATTAGCATTAGATTAAATTTGTGGAGCCAATCTTAGTCTTTCCTTTTTTCAACTATGTAAGACACTGCCATTCTTCAAAGATAGTAGATTCATTCACAACATAAAAGAACCCTTAAAAGAAAATACTACTACTGCCTATCTCAAAACTAAAAACGGTCTCAAAAGTCAGTCGATTGTGGAATGCACAGGATCAACTCTTAAACCAAGTGGCAGTTCTCAACAAAAGAGATTCCAAAAAAGATAGTTTAATAAAAACATACATTTTGAACTTTAACTTAATATAAATGAAGTTTAAATTTAGTTGAGCTTTACTCTAGAATTATCAAATAGGAACTTGAAGTGAATGGCCACATGTCATAGGTAACTAGAAAGGGTTGGTTTATTTACAGTTATAGTTGATGTCATCTATTATTACCTTTTAAACACACATCTTGAAACTTGGTCTTTAAGTAAGTGCTTTAATAAAATCTTCCATATTGGTTATTTTATGAATTCTGTATCTTCTCAATAATAATTTTAAATTTAATGACATAATAGGTATGCTTACCGATGCAAGATTCCTGAGTAATATAAAGTAACGGTTAAGCTTTTAAAATGTAAGCAAAATTCATCATCCAACACAATCTCAAGTTGTTTAAATGCTATTTAAAAGCCGTTCACAATTTCTTTCTTTACATACAATTGCATTTGTTTTAATACTAATTTCATTTGTTATTATATAAACAGATACTGTATATAATTTTTTGCTTTAACACAATTTACCATACGTCATGTGTTTTGTCATGAGAAGATACATTCACATAGATATATATTGAAGCATAAATACATTCACAAATAGACATGTATGTATTCATCCACCACACACACATTGTTTTTGATAGCTCATGTTAATATTTATTATAAATCTATGTCAGATTATAAGACTATAAAATGTCACAAAATCTAGAATACTCTATTTTTTCAAAACTGTTTCCCTGTTTATTTGATAAAATATGATTATATACAAGTTTTTTAAAGCTTTCAATGACTGAGAAATGAACTATTAACAGTAACTAAAGTCAAATATAACAAAAGGTATTATATTGTTTCTGACGTAACCAGTTTTATTTGAGATAGAATAAAGATTTTTGGTAACCAGTCAGGTCTATTTCAAAATTTATATCATGAAATATTTTGAAGGAAAAGAAAGAAAAACCAAAAAAAAAAAAAAAACCAAAAGAAAATTAACAATGTCTTGGATAATGTTATTATGAAAGTTTCCTTTCTTCAGAATACGTTGCAATAACCAATGATTTTTTTCCTATGTATCTGACAAAGATAACCCAAATGCGACGTGTGGAATTACTATATTATAAAGAATTTAAAAACATGGAAAATTGGAAGTACTCAGCACTTCGTCACCTCGTAAAAAAAAAATATTAATTTTTGATTTCAATCATTCTAGTCCTTTTACAAGTAAATATTTGCATACCTAATGGAAAAAAATGAGGCATATATTATCCTTTTATACCCCACACAATTATATGAATATTGTTGAACATTGTTCAAAAATTTTTCTTTAAAATTTTTTATTGTTATGTTAATCACCAGACATTACATCATTAGTTTTTGATGTAGTGTTCCATGATTCATTGTTTGTGCATAACACCCAGTGCTCCATGCAGAACGTGCCCTCTTTAATACCCATCACCAGGCTAACCCATCCCTCCACCCCCCTCCCCTCTAGAACCCTGTTTGTTTTTCAGAATCCATCGTCAATCAGAGAAAGACATGTATCATATGACCTCACCGATATGAGGAATTCTTAATCTCAAATTTTTATTTTAATGGCTATATAACTGAATTCTTAGTGGTCTATCACCATTTATCATTCTTCAGTTGTTAAGCATATTGTTTATTTCCAGTTTTCACTATTACAAATAGCACTTTAATAAACATATGCATATATGATGCCTAAATTTCTACTTCTTTAACATAGATTAGTAATGCCTGGAAGGGAATTTACTGTTTTGTAGGTAAAGTTATCTCTATCTTAGTTTCTAGAAAACAGCAAGTATATATAGTGAGGAAGGCTTGAATATTCTACTACAAGTAATATGATATATTAACGTTTTATTTTTCCATTTATATTTATTTTTTATTTATTTGTTTATTTTTATTACGTTATGTTAATCACCATCCATTACATCATTAGCTTTTGATGTAGTGTTCCATGGTTCATTGTTTGCGTATAACACCTAGTGTTCCATTCAATACGTGCCCTCTTTAATACCCATCACCAGGCTAACCATCCCCTACTCCCCTCCCCTCTGGAACCCACAGTTTGTTTCTCAGAGTCCATAGTCTCTCATGGTTTGTCTCCCCCTCCAATTTCCCCCCTTCATTTTTCCCTTCCTACTATCTTCTTTTTTTTTTAACATATAATATATTATTTGTTTCAGAGGTACAGGTCTGTGATTCAACTGTCTTATACAATTCACGGCGCTTATGTCACATAAACAGATCTTAGTTATTATGTAGGCACTATACAAGTCCAAAACTCCATTGTTGGTATAACGACATCCTAGAATTAAGATAAGTGACTAGAGGGACTCTCTTCTTGATCGGAGCTTATATGATTCATATTCAGCTGAATGGTTAAAGTGTGCTTCCAAAGTCTACATAAAGGATGGCTTCACTTAATTCATTCTAGAATTTTTCAGATTTCTCTATTACTTTTCAAAAACAAGTTTCTATTGTATCTCTAGTAAGGAGAATAATGTAAATAAGCTTAAGTAAAAATATATTAACAACATGACTAATATCACATTTGTTTTTAAGGATGAGATGAATTTTGATGACATCACTTAATATAAGAGGATAGAATCTATTAATTTAGCACATTACAAGTTCTATTATTGGCTGGTTGTATTTGGAAATAAGTCAAGGATCCAGAAATTCAGCTTCCAGAATTGATACTATCAGCATTTCCATCTAAGAGTTGATTTGACTACAGGCCAGTGATTTCTAACTGTTGATCAAGCATGGTAGAACCCACCATTTTTCTAGATGATAGTGATGCTTATTTTAAGAAGGAATTAGTTTGACACTTCACAGTTTCAGAGGAGATGCATATTTTCTATATTTAGATTAAACATGTGTTTAACCATACAAGGACCAGAGGAAATGCAGACTACAAGGGATTACTAATGATCAGTGAGAAAGATCATTATGCTGCAACTTTACAAGAAAATAGAATTGAGTCCTATGTTCAATGTACACAGGTCACATTACTAACGTTCCTACTTCAGGAAATGAATGGACTATTCTACATTATTGAAACCTCTTTTTGGCCATGTATCTCCACAGACTCACTTGACAGCTGCTGTATATATGACAAGAAAACAAAAATAGCATGAGCACTATTGGATAGTTACTTATTTGGAAACATTATTCCTGGAAAGCCTTATATCACAAAGTAGTAGTTAATATTAATAATGAAAAGAAATAGAAGCAAATGCCAGGACGTCCCAGCTATAATAAAAGGGGATGGCCAGAAAAAGAAGTAATTTTAACCAAACCCAAATTGTATGTTCATTTTATAGCTATATACAATATATATATTCTTCCAGAGGGAAAATGCAGTTTCTATTTTATACCAGATAATGTAATGATATGGAAATTAATCAATGCATTTAAATATGTGAAAGGCATATTTTATATTAGCATTTTATCATGTAGTAATCGTATTGCAATATATAAATGTATCAAACCAACATGTTGTATACCTCAAAATTACACAATGTTATATGTCAATTATATACCAATAAAAATAAATAAAGTCTTATTAACCCTTATGTATTCATTACATGTTGGTTTATTAAGATGCTACTATTTGCATAATACTGAGGAGATTTTTTAGTCAGAAGCTCCTATGGAATGAAGATCAGAAGAACTAACATCTAACCAATATTTTAGCACAATTTGGATTATAGTCCGAAAGAATTTAAGTCCAGAACAGAACACTTGGAGACATAAACAAGAACAAAGGGCTTGGATGCCCAAGTCAAGAAATGACACTTCACGCAAAGTGAAATGGAGCCACTGAACAGTTTTCAGCATGATGACAATTCCATTTGAGAAAGATCACTGTGTTGAAGGATGGAGAATAGATCAGAGAAGGCAAAGCTGAAAACGAGAAAACTAACAAAATGTTTCAGTAATTCAGTAGAGAGATGGTAGCCTAATTTAAGAGAGTGAAAGCAATGGTATAAATAAATAGATAGAATTAAGGGCTATTTAGGAGTTAGATTCAATTGATTGATTAAGTATGGAATAGAGAGTTGAGCAAGAGGTCAAGGGTGGCATGTAGGCATCTATTGAATTAGAAATAATAGGAGGAAGAGCAAGTTTGGGGATGGGTGAGGAGTTCAAGTTTGAATACAGAAGATAACCAGAACTTAAACAATGTAGGAAAAGGAGGCATTCTCAGCCAAGTATAGAGCATAAGTACTGTTTAAGCATGAAACCAGTTGCATAGTGAGCAAGAACTTGAAGTAGGTGTCAACTTAGGATAATTACATTGTTAAATATACAGTTCCTTTTCTTTGAAGTGTAGTTTTAATTTCTCCAAATCAACTCTTTAATTCAACAGTTCTATAATTAAATCTCCCCAGAAAATTTTAAAGATCAGTGGTTTGCAAAGTATCATCCAGAAACCAGAGATGCTAGAGGGCAAATATTTTATTCAAATTTCATGCTTTGAAAAGTATACATTTGAATGACTTTAAAATATTTTAACAATATGAATTCTTACTCAAAGGTGATACAGGGATGCTACTTTGATGACAAATCAACAACAAAGTCACTAATACAGTTAGATTTATAAACTCATTTGTGCAACTATCAGAGTGAAGCTTTTGTTGTCATTGTAATGTAACACATGAATGTCTGGTAAATATGTCATTAATTAGATGGCTGCATATCTGCACTGATCTGTTTCTGAAATCAGACTATTACCAGCTTGTCTGTTGATAGAGAATTCTGCAAGCAAGTTATCTTTCCCTATAATCAGATGCCAGGCAAGGCTAAGAAGCCTCTGCCCAAGTGTGCTTTGGGGGCACAGTTGGTTAAGTGTCCGATCTTGGTTTCAGCTCAGGTCATGATCACAGGATCATGAGATCGAGGCCCATGAGAAGCTCCATGCTCAGCAGGGAGTCTGCTTGAGATTCTCTCTCTCCCTCTGCCCCTCCCCATCCCTCTCTTAAATAAATAAATAAATAAATAAATAAATAAATAAATAAATAAATCTATCTTAAAAAAAAAAAAAGGCCTCTGCCTGGTGCTAGCCAGCATGGTGGTATAATAACCATCTAAAGTAAAAAGGGGACCTGATGAAAACCTTAGCAGACTTAGTGTTTGGCATAAGTTTTAAGATTTTTTTCTTTTTTTTTTTTAAGATTTTATTTATTTATTCATGAGAGACAGAGGGAGAGAGACAGAGAGAGAGAAGCAGAGGGAGAAGCAGGCTCCCAAGGAGCAGGGAGCCTGATGCGGGACTCGATCCCAGGACCCCAGGATCATGACCTGAGCCGAAGGCAGACACTTAACCATCTGAGCCACCCAGGCGCCCAAGATTTTTTTTTTCTGATTTATTTATTTTTCTGATTTTTAAAGTGTCAAATATAATGCATTTCTTCATATCTTTGTTTTTGTTTTCTTTTTCTGCTCAGTACATTTTTCCATTAAATGGCTTCTGAACAAACAAATCCCCTAGACACAGAGATGAGCATATGACTCAGGCATCTCCATTTCTCCCAGCAATACTGGTAGGAAGAAAAAGGGGGCGGGCACAAATGTTAAGCAGCCTTTCCCTGTGATTGACATGGACAAAGCCTTTCTACTGCAGAGGAGAGTAAGGCACACCCTTCAGGTGAAACAGAAATGAGAAATGGATGGAAGCATAGATAGGTAGAGAACTGAGTCTCTAGTTCCATTTCATCTGAGATTCAGGTCTTCCTTTGAATCAGTGAGTTACTATAGCAACATTGCCAACACAATGTTCCAATAATTCACTTTTGTTTTTGCTTAAACTACTTTAAGACAACTCTCACTATAGCTGAAAGAGTTCTGTCCAGTACATTAAATAACTGCAATTTGGAATTTAAGGGTGAATTGGTATTAATCAACAACAATCAACAGATATTTACTGGTACCCAATGAAAGTATATCAGGTATGTTCATAGCATTTTTCAGGTGCCAACTCATTTACTCATCACAGCAACCCTATAAGGAAGTACCTCTATTATCTTCATTTAACTGATTAAGGAAATTGAGGCACAAAGAGATTTTTTTAATTGCCCAGAGCACACACTAGTAAAAAGAAAATTCTGAATTTGAACTCAGACCTTCTGTCTCCAGTGTTCAGACTCTTCAACTTGACCATATATTACCTTTCTTGACATGAACTGAGTTCTGATTCAGTCATCTAATAGCTGAGTGCCTTAATCTTTATGAAATTTAATTTTTTTATCTATAAAGTAAGGTTACCATTTCCTATGTGAAGATTGTTCTAGGAATCAAAAGAGATAATGCTTACAAAAGCATTTTGGAAACTGCCTAGCACTAGAGAAATGTCAGTTCATATTATAAAATTATAAACTACATTAAAATTTTATCATCTATGAATCTTGTAATTGAGTTACTACAAAATTTAATCAACATGTTTGATCCAATAATATCTCAAAAAAGTAGATACAAGAGTCAATTCATGTCAGGAAGCAGCTTTTAATCTAAACTAAAATAAATAATTCTGGTGTATAAAATCTGTTTCTTCAATAACGATGATGATGATGACTAAGATAAAATTAACTTACATTTCAATAACACTTTAAACTTTCAAAATTACTTTACATTTTTTACCTTGTTTAGCATATTTCAATGCCTTGGAAAGTGTGTTAACGTTTATTTTTTTCCCTATTAATGTGTCAATCCATTGCTACTGGGCAAGTTTTAGTAGTAAGTCCTCTGCATGATAAAGCTTTATGTAGTTCACCCTGGAGCTCTCAAAAATGGTAAATATGGAATAGTTATTCAGATCTGCTTTTGAAGGCCTTTCTTTTACCTCTCTTGACAACTGATTAATATCTCAGAATTTCCCCATATTACTTGCAAATGAAATTAAAACAAAATATTCACTACAAAGATAAGCTTACACATTTGTACCCAATTCCTTATTGCTAATATGAAATAAAAGTTCCCCAATTCCTTATTGTTCATATAAAATAAAAGTTCTATACTGCATGTTCATTCATGTATTCAATCATTCTTCTAAGTTTAGCACTTTCAGGTGATCTTTATGTATTTAGATGTTTTAACTCATGTTTATTTTTATTTGTGTTGGCATATACTTGACAACAGGGCTATGCTAATTAATCATATAATAAGGAAGTAGGTCTTTAATATTGCTAAATGTTATGATTTAGTTGCCAACTCTAAATCTTATATTCATAATTAATATTTGTAAATATCAAAATATCACACAATTCTGTTTAGCCCTACATGATTTAGAGAAGATTTGGGGTTGAAGAAACATTTTTTGGCCTGAATCATGTACTGGATAATTTACTCTACTAATGTAATGCTTTTATGGAGTTTGTAAAAACATTCTAATGAGGTCACTACCACTAAGAATATTCAATTTATCTAAGTCTTAGAGAAAGTCAAGAGAAGGGAATCAGAAAACTGGAGAATGTGAGCAAAGAATGTATTAGGATGTATACACACAAAAAACAATACCAAAACTAGAAATTAAATGTGTATGTTCTGAATTGACATGGTGATAAATTTGATATCCATTTAAGCCCCTAGCAATTCTAAAATAGTTTACCTAAGCCAATTTCTTATTGCCAATAATATTTCTCAGAAATAACCTCTCTTCACATTTATATAAGTCACAGAAGTCTATTTTATGAGAACATATAATCAGGCAAAATAAAATGTTACATAAAATGTAAAAAACTATAATTTGTTTTTTAATAGTGTGTTAATGAGCCACAGCAGAGCAATTCTTTTATCATATCTTAAAATTAAACAGATACAAGTATAGCTGCTGATTTATATTTCCCTTATTTGACTTTTTATACATATGCAATATTATTTTTAAGCTCATTTGTATTCATGTGAATTGGATTGCAATTTAAAGTCTGGAAGGTTTGATTTCATTAAACAATTTTGCCTCAATCAAAAAGTCTGTATACACATGAATATTTCAAAACCGATATCCATTTCTTTTAAGACCTTCAATGTTGCATTATTAACTATAATGGCAAGGAAAATATACAATAGGGTCTAACATAAAATTTAGTGAACAGGTTTATTGAATAATCTGGACTTAGTAGGAACCAAAGTCCAAAATAAAACAACTTTATTTACTTATTTTTACTACTGTGTTTAATTCATGCTATTCTGAATCTACATCCATCCTTCCTTGAAAAAATTCTTGGGAAGATCTATAGCTTTTGTGGATAATTTGCATTACAATTTACAGACTGGTCTAATACTTTCATCTCTTCTGGCTGGGCTTGCCTCAGGCTCAGAAAATGGAAAGGTAGAGGAAAAGTTGTTTGTAGTCACTTCTTTCCACAATTCATACCTTGAGTTCCTTTTCCCTACTTACTATGCTGGCTCATGATTACAGAAGAGAAATGGAGAGCTTAGGGTGCAGAGAGGATCTTTCTTAATTAGGTCAGTTGTAACTTACGTTGGTGACATTTCTCATGGGATGCTTTTGTGAGTTCTTGTGGTCAATGACTATTCCTTTCAAAATGAAACAGCCAGGTTACTTTCTCTAGTGTCCAATCTGAGGGTTCCGAATATTTCTTTAGGATGTATGGGCACATATACCGTGGTTTTCAGATATGAGACCTCATTCAAAATTCTAGGTCTCCAGGAAAAGTCTCACTTAACACCCTGTTATATATATTAATATATGTTTTCATTTGAATAAACTATATTAGGGGATGTCCCAATAAAACATCACTTTTAAAGAAAACATTCAGAGATTTCATTCTAGCAAAAAGAGAATTTGAGTCAAGTTGGCCTAGCATTCACACTTGGATATATTTCTACCACTTCAAATACATAGCAAGGTAAAGAAAGTATAGGAAGAAAAAAATCCAGAATAAAAAGATAGGCTCAAATGGGATGAAATCTCAATGAATGAAAGCCCAAAGAGAAACACACATCAGCAAGTCGGGGTTAAAGGGTCAGGTCCACAGTTTGAAAGTGCACAGAGTGATCCTGTATTCAGCCCCTGATGGTAGAAAAAATCATCCACATGAGTTGGGGGACCAAAGACAGCCATGCCCTTTGTTTGAAATCAGGGAATAAGGTAAATAAAGCTCCCTTATTGAATGAGAGGTTGAACAAGAACAAATAAAAACAACAAAACGAGACAATCATAGCCGAAGGTGTCTAGGGAGTTAGATTTACAGAAGGATCAGGGCTGAAGTTAAAGGTAATACAGAGAGTTTTTCAATCAGAAATTAAACCAAGCTATCAATGGTGGTATGGCTAGGATAATGGGTTTCCAACCTCAGTGGGGGAAGGGAATAGGGGAGGCAACTGTAAACATGCTGACAAGAAGTTTGTCAAAAAAGAGAGAATGGGAGACAAGGGGAGGAAAATCCCATAACTTGGTTCTCACTCAGAATGGGTCTGTAAACCTAAATACCTAAACAGATGGACAAGTATAAAGACAGAAAAGACAAGTCATAGAAGAGACAACAACCTCAAAATTGGAATTTTAATTCACTTGAGATTCAATTGATCTTATACAACAAACTAACAAAGACTAACAATAAGGATGCTTAGTAATAATGGCCATTTTTTAAACAATAATGTCCACTTAAAAAGAGTATATCATAGCAGATACATACAAAACTAGGTTGACATGAAAAATAATTAGAAATCATAGTAATGAATTCTATAATCAGTAAAGTAGAAACCCCAATAGATAGGAAATATTCTAGATTTGATATTGGTTAAAGAAAGAAATAGTGAATTGGATAATACTCAGCAAGTCACTCACTTTTACAGGTTAATTTTTCTGTCTCTTCAAAGAACACATGTTCTCTAATGTTCACAAAATGATTAAAAAAATAGATTTAAAAAAATGGAAAGCTATCCAATAGATAGCGATCCAATGCTCTTTATAAAGTTAATATAGTTTTGATAATAAGATTAATAAGAATAGTACAATTAAGAAATCATAACCTAGTCTCATTTATAAATATAGGTGAAGCATCTTAAAATAAATATCAATAATCAAAATAAAAATATGTATTAATGTGTTTTTAAAGTATAGAAATCAATGTATTAAAAAGTAAAATTACCCTAGAAATAAAAGACTATTTCTGTATCCGATAGTCCAATCTTGTAATTTACAAACTAGCAGATCACAGGAATTAAACTTATACAATCACCACAATAGAGGGGTGATTAGACATTCACTTATTGAAAAACAAAAACAAAAACAAAAAAACTGTTAAACTGGGAATCAAAAGACATGCCCTTAAATTTCTTTTCTTGCAACCTCCCAACATGCTCTCCTTATCCTTTTTGTCAGCTTAATTTTTCTCTATGGAACTTATAGCCATACAATGTACTATATATTTTACTTGATTTACATCTGCCTTTCTCTAGTACAATGTAAACCTCAGCATGGCAGAATCTTTGGTCTGTTCATTGTTGTGTATTTAGCACCTAGAAATTTCTGTAGGATCTACCAGTTCTCTCTTTCTGATCCAGCTGTCACTCATATTTACATTCAATAAGACAGTGAAACTCCAAGTGTGATTTGAGGGTCCCTGCCTCTTGTCAATCTTTTTTGTTACCTTTCTAGGACAAAGTGAAGATACAAAAATTTTTAGAAACTTTAGAACAAAGTAAATTTTAAATCTGTGAAATAAAATGGTAAGTGGGGGACTGTATCTTAAATGTCTTATTTTATTTTTTCTAGCAATATAGTTTTATTATGTTTTCTAAAAATATTAGTGTGCAAAGATAAAAATTTTTTTAAAAAAGGCTCCTTCACCACAGGTAGTTTAAGTACTACAGTAGAGAACTTACCACATTGCCTTACTTTTCTTTTCTTGGCTTCCCAACTAGATTTGCTAAAGACCTAGGTCTTTAGCAAAAGTAGTACCTTTTGTTTTCTGTAGTAATACATATTTGTAAAAGCATGAGTGGGGTTGATTTCCAGCTTCTTTTATTTTTACATTATTAATATAAAGTATACTATATCCAACTCATGGACTTTGATCTAAAAACTATGGATGTTACCTAGGAATAAATTTAACCAAAGAGGCAAAGGATCTGCACTCAGAAAACTATAAAATACTCACAAAAGAAATTGAAGAAGACCCAAAGAAATGGAAAAACGTTCCATGCTCATGGATTGGAAGAACAAACTTTGTGAAGATGTCAGTGCTACCTAGAGCAATCTACACATTCAATGCAATCCCCATCAAAATACCATCCACCTTTTCCAAAGAAATGGAACAAATAATCCTAAAATTTGTATGGAACCAGAAGAGACCCCGAATAGCCAGAGGAATATTGAAAAAGAAAAGCAAAGCTGGTGGCATCACAATTCCGGACTTCCAGCTCTATTACAAAGCTGCCATCATCAAGACAGTATGGTACTGGCAAAAAAACAGACACATAGATCAGTGGAACAGAATAGAGAGCCCAGAAATGGACCCTCAACTCTATGGTCAACTCATCTTTGACAAAGCAGGAAAGAATGTCCAATGGAAAAAAGACAGTCTCTTCCACAAATGGTGTTGGGAAAATTGGACAGCCACATGCAGAAGAATGAAACTGGACCATTTCCTTACACCACACACAAAAATAGACTCCAAATGGTTGAAAGACCTAAACGTGAGACAGGAGTCCATCCAAATCCTAAAGGAGAACACAGGTAGCAAACTCTTCGACCTCAGCCGCAGCAACTTCTTCCTAGAAACATCACCAAAGGCACAGGAAGCCAGGGCAAAAATGAACTATTGGGATTTCATCAAGATAAAAAGCTTTTGCACACAAAAGAAACAGTCCACAAAACCAAAAGACAACCGACAGAATGGGAGAAAATATTTGCAAATGACATATCAGATAAAGGGCTAGTATCCAAAATCTATAAAGAACTTATCCAACTCAACAACCAAAGAACAAATAATCCAATCAAGAAATGGGCAGAAGACATGAACAGACATTTTTCCAGAGAAAACATCCAAATGGCCAACAGGCACATGAAAAAGTGCTCAACATCGCTCGGCATCAGGGAAATCCAAATCAAAACCTCAATGAGATGCCACCTCACACCAGTCAGAATGGCTAAAATTAACAAGTCAGGGAACGACAGATGTTGGCGGGGATGTGGAGAAAGGGGAACCCTCCTACACTGTTGGTGGGAATGCAAGCTGGTGCAACCCCTCTGGAAAACAGTATGGAGGTTCCTCAAACAGTTGAAATTAGAGCTACCATTCGATCCAGCAATTGCACTACTGGGTATTTACCCCAAAGATACAAATGTAGGGACCCGAAGGGGTACGTGCACCCCAATGTTTATAGCAGCAATGTCCACAATAGCCAAACTATGGAAAGAGCCAAGATGTCCATCGACAGATGAATGGATAAAGAAGAGGTGGTATATATACACAATGGCATATTATGCAGCCATCAAAAGGAATGAGATCTTGCCATTTGCAACGACGTGGATGGAACTGGAGGGTGTTATGCCGAGTGAAATAAGTCAATCAGAGAAAGACATGTATCATATGACCTCACTGATATGAGGAATTCTTAATCTCAGGAACAAACTGAGGGTTGCTGGAGTGGTCGGGGGTGGGAGGGATGGGGTGGCTGGGTGATGGACATTGGGGAAGATATGTGCTACGGTGAGCTCTGTGAATTGTGTAAGACTGTTGAATCACAGATCTGTACTTCTGAAACAAATAACGCAACATATGTTAAGAAAAAAGAAAAAGAAGAAGATAGCAGGAGAGGAAGAATGAAGGGGAGTAAGTCAGAGGGGGAGACGAACCAGGAGAGATGATGGACTCTGAAAAACAAACTGAGGTTTCTGGAGGGGAGGAGGGTGGGGGGATGGGTTAGCCTGGTGATGGGTATTGAGGAGGGCACGTTCTGCATGGAGCACTGGGTGTTATGAACAAACAATGAATCATGGAACAGTACACCAAAACAAATTATGTAATATATGGTGATTAACATAACAATAAAAAATTAAAAAAACTAATGATGTAATGTAGGGTGATTAACATAACAATAAAAAATTATTTTAAAAAATAATAAAAAAAATAAAAGCTATGGATGTAAAACACTTTGGCGTGGTTTGGGTTCTACTGTACTTCACTGTATGACCAGGAGTAGGACGACTAGTATTTTACAGGGAAACATGATTAATGTATCTTATAATTTCATGGAAATAATAGAGTACTTTAAAAGTGGAGATTGAGAGGGTTGTGAGAAATCTGGACAATTCATCATATAAAGCATGACTAAAGTAAGTACTGGAGTCTTCACACATGAATATGTCAGGTACAGTAACGTAACTGTTCTTAGATATGAAAAAGGTTTCAACTATAGGAACTGATTTTTGGCCACCATACAAATTAAACTTCAAAAATTATAAGGGTTGCTTTGTGAAGTAGAGCGTTCTCAGTATTAGCAATATCCAAACATAATCTGGAAGACCATCTGCCTTTAGGTAAAAGATTAGACTAGAAGTTATTTAAGGTCCTCAAGTCTAAGCTGTTAAGATTCTATGGACGAGACAGGAACTGAATGAATGACCGTGGATGAGTTGGATATAGCTAAAATTTGATATCTGTTTACTTTAAAAATCAACATGGAGCTACAAGACAGCTACAATTTGGAATAAGGTGGAGATAAGAGAAGGCAGCTGACATTTATTAAGATTCTACTCTACCACACATTGTGATAGTTTTCTAGAATCTCCTCATTTGAGACTTTTAGTAGTACAGCAATGTAGCATTTCTATTTTCTACTTGATGAAACCGAGGCTGACAGAAGTTCAATTACTTGGGTGCCTATTGCTGGTAAATGGAAGGGCTAAAACTGAATCTGTCTATCCACAACCAATTTGACTACTAAATCGAAGTTCTTTTCACAAAATCAAGCTGTCCCCATACTCAAGATTTCTCTAGATCCATAAAAATTATATTTTTACCCCCAAGTGATCTAAAACGAAAGCTCATGACCATCACCACCCTATATTTAATGTTATTAGCCACTGTAAAAAATGCCAAGCCAGATTACTATAGCAACATTCAGGAAAATGTTTAAAATTTGTAGAAGTGCCTAGTCTTATAAAGAAAATCTAACAATGCCTTTTCATATACCTCATGTGATTCTAAATTATGGTTTAAGTTTTCAACATCAAGTACCTAAAACTGAATTTGTCTGATATGGAAGCCACAAAGACAGAACACGAGTGGAGGTAACACAATGCATGGGGAGCCTGGGTTTGGACAAATTGTTGAATCAATCATGTGACAGCCAAGGAAAGATGTGGGATAAAAGAAAAATTTCAACCAGGCAGCAAAGCTTCTCCATGTTCCTATGAAAATGTATAACTAAGCAAATTGACTCAAAGGACCACGATGGCGAAAGAGCATGAATGATCTCAGAGCTCAATATCATATAAGAGAGGAATTCATTTTTTTTTAAAGATTTTATTTATTTATTTGAGAGAGAGAGAGAATGAGAGATAGAGAGCATGAGAGGGAAGAGGGTCAGAGGGAGAAGCAGACTCCCCGCTGAGCAGGGAGCCCAATGTGGGACTCGATCCCGGGACTCCAGGATCATGACCTGAGCCGAAGGCAGTCACTTAACCAACTGAGCCACCCAGGCGCCCAAGAGAGGAATTCATTTTAAAATACAACTTAAAATATAAAATTTCAAACTATACAAATAGATAATCCATTTCTAATCTTGGAAAACTAAAATCTGAGCTTGAGCTTCAGGCTCCTGAATCCAACCACCATTGGACTCGGCATACCAACTTGAGTTCAGTGGACATATGTGAAGTGACCTCCAGTGATGTCTTCAGGAAATTCATGTCAATAATGAGGCATTTTTCTAAGCATTAGTTATAGAGAAATAACTGAAAAATCAGCAGACCATTTATGGAATAATAAAAATTAATAACTTCTTAAGAGAAAAGGAATCTCAATAGCTTTCTAGCTTTCTTTTGAGCTCTAGAATTAGATGTTTCCCTCATGAAGTGTAGCTTGCTTGCTTTCTATTACAGAAAATCTATACTGTTACTATTAAATTATCCTATTTGGTTTTTTGTCATTCCTTAGCTAAGGCATACAAAATAAACATTAGTGAATTTATTCCTATACTTTAGTTGAAAATACAATTAATTTTATTAAAATATTTGTTATAATTTTCTGTAACTTTTTAAAGAAAGACCAATAACAAGTAAAGTGATTTTACCTTCATTATTAACTTCTAAAAGGTACAATTTAGTTCCATTAACTATAAACTGCTCCCCAAGCAGAATTTACCATGTATTTAATGTCAGTATAAATACTAAAGGCAAACTCAATTTCCCAGCTTTTTCCACAGGAGACTGAAAGTCAAAATTTCTGGGGAAGATAAATGGCCTGGTGTCTTTGATAAACAGAAACAGGAAATAATAAGGCATTTATGGTAGACTATATTTGGAAATACTTGACTAAGAAAAGCCAAAAACCATACGATAAACACACAGAGAAGCCCTTCTCTTTTCTCTGAAATGATGCAAGTTAAAAATGACGTCCATGTCTATGTAAAAACTGTCTTACTATTGTGTATTTTCAGATTCCTAAAATGCATGCAAAAACATTGTTTGGCCTTCATATTAAATAGAAAATATACTAGCAAAAATTATGGAGGCCATCAAGTAACTTGTCAAGGAATAATATTTTGGTACTATTTTATGTATTTGTAAAACTAAGCACCAATTATCTGCAGATGGCATGCCTTTGATGCAAGACTAACAGCAAGCATCATAGTGGTTACAGTGAGAAACCTCTCATGGTATTAATCAAAATAATTTTTAAAATGTCATTTTGACAAGCTGAATTTATTCCTCTTCAATGCACATCAATATTCATTAAATAGGAACAAAGCATATTTATCTTATAGAAGTTCCAGTTAATATCTACATGAAACATTTTTCTCCCATTTTCAAATAGAGTCAAAATAGTAATTATATAATCCAAATTTGGAATTGTTTACTTAATAATTCATAAAAAATTTGTTATGTTCCTTTAATTATTTTATTGCTCAGATATTAATTAGCTTTTAAATATAATTTCTATAGCATACTGATAGACTGATCAAGTTATTGATAGCTGATATTCTTGTGGCTATGAAATAAAACAGAGAGGCTTTTTTCACAGTTAAAATTTTATGTATGAAATGAGTGAGATTGAGTGAGATAAAGATTTTTTTTATCATAGAGGACAAGATTCATTAGTAAAACAGAATCTGAAGAAAAAACGTGTTGTTCCTGATTATTGTTTATTATCGCTATTTAGGTTGAAAAATCTCCGAAATCTCCAGTCTTGTGACTGCCAGACTTTTAAAAAAAAAATCACAGAAATCTTAAGACATATGCTATCTAAGGCAACACTGTTCAATAGAACTCTCTGGGATGATGGAAATATTCTATAGTTTTTAAATACCTAATCAGATAGTCAAAAGCCCCATGTGTCTTTGGAACATTTGAGATGTGGAGAATACAACTGAGAAACTGAATTTTACATTTTCTTTAATTTTAATCAATTTAAATGTGAATAGTCACATGAGCCTAGTATTGTAGAGTGTGGGTTATAAAGCTCTCTGTACATGTCCCTTTGGTTCCAGATTTCTAGTATTTCCAAGAAAGTGTGGTTAGAAAGAGAGCAAATCTGGTAGCTCTAGGACCACACTTTTCCATCTAAAAAACCTGATGAAACTGACCCTCACATCACAATTCCAGATGACCCTGGCATAGCTCAAGATCCTCACAGAAGAATACATTACAGGCTGGGATGGACCAAAAGTGGAACCTTGGTATGTTTAAGCTGCTCTAAAAATAGTCCTCTCCCCACCCTACTCCTATCTACTCCCCTTCCCCGCCACACACACAAAATCCCTACAAAACCAAAAACCAAAACACTGCCGGACTCATCAGTATCTCTGAGGCTTGTACCTCAGGAACAACTTCAAGATCAACAGACCTGAACTGCCTTTCCTCTCTGCCCACTTGGTTGGGAGGTTCCACTCTATCCTCACTGAAATTCTTGGACTTGCTCTTCCATGCTACCCGGCTAGCACTGTCTTTAGTTGGACTCTCAACTTTACCTCTGAATTCTTTTCATAATTTCTCTTCCCCATGCTCAATAAGAGAATGACTTCTGACTTGGCCTTCTCCTTTAAAATTTTTTTGCTTTTAAAATATTATCTGCCTGCCAATCTTATCTACTTTCACGGCCTTCATTGCTAAGTTTACATAGGTATATCTCCCTAATGTCTACTCCTACTCTTTCCTTAGTTCCAGTCCAGAATTTCTAGCTAACAGTTACATATTTCACCCTGAATGCCTTGGCACCAATTCCAATTCAAGACATTTTAAATTGAACCTATTTTCCTTCCAAAAACAATAATAGCAACCAAAAGACAAAACAAAACAAAAAACCCAAAAAACAAAACAAAACGAAAAAACAAAAAACAACCCTTTCACAGTCTCTACCCTATTTCGCTAACGATTCTATTATCTGTGATCAAAATCCTTGTCTTTGACTCAGTTGTTTCATGCTTAAAGTTTGAAGCATCAAAGTGGTTAAATTCAGACCTCAGGTTCAGGAGAGAGCGAAGCTGGACTTGACCCCTGGTCCCACCATTCACAGCTTGCATAGCTCGGTTATATTACTCCAATTGTCTAAACCTTATTTCTTTGCCACAAACAATGAAACTAAGAATAACTGACATTTGTAGAGTGAGTTCAAAGTATTTTATGTCTATTAATACATTTAGCCTTTATAACTAACTCTATGAGGTAGATCCTATCATTATTTCTTTCCTATAGATGAGAAAACTAAAACACAGAGAGTTAAATAAATTTCCAAAAGCCACAATAGTAAGTGGCTGGGATGCAATCCCAGACATTCTGGCTCCAAGACTGTAACCACCATGCACACTGTCTTCCTGATAATAACAGCTTATCTCATAGTAGTGCTGTGAGGATAAAATTCAATGACGTCTATAAACCACTTGTCAATATCAGTTGCTATTATCATCATAAATTTCTAGATCATCAAAGTCAGAAGTAACCTTTCCACTTTATGAATTCCTATAGCACTTACTCTTGGATCACATGGCTTATAGACTGCCTTGTACTACGTCACTTGACAATTATGTCTCATTACACCATACAGATTATAAACTGCTTGAAGCTAGAGATAGTGTATAAAATTATCACGTTCAATAACTATGAAAAGAATTAATGGATGTGAGGGACTTTTAAAATGTGTTATCATTGTGCTCGCTTCAGCAGCACATATACTAAAATGTGTTATCATGACCCATATCTATTTCACAGTCTCTTAGATCCTGGACCTTAGTTGTCCTCTAGTTTATGGATGGATGAACTGCTCACTCTGACAATTCATGCTTCTCCAGTTTGTGAGACCTTTCCCTGAGCTCATCCTCCTATCGAAGTACTTCCCAGTTCCTGTTCACTTGCTTCTGAAGCAGGCTTATTCCTGTATTCTACATGCTATATATACCTCAACTTGGTCTCAGCTCCCCAGCATGCCCAATCTTCTCTGTCCGTACTGGTTTCAGAATGTGCTCAAGGACCTCCAGCTTAAACGCAGATGCCATGCTCAAAGGTTACACCCACAATCACCTAGACTACAAAGAAAATGTGTGGAGTTACCAGGAAAACACTAACTTGGAATGTATTTCCCATCATTTCCAAATAGACAGTCTATGAAAATCAACAGGAAGAGGGTACATTATTAAGTGTTAATTATACTGCTGGTTAAGACATAATACTCAAAATTCTCAAAAACTGTAGACATAAAAAGTTATCTCAGTGTAGGTTAAAAATGCTAATTACAAAAGAATGCATACAACATGGGTCAACTGATGAATGCAACCATGTATACATGCAGAGAAAAATGTATGAAAATTTGTATACCAAAATGAGCATGGTTTACAGAGATTATGAATAATTTCTCTATTTATTATTCGGCTGCATCTTCTATTTTTTACCATCAACATTTACCATTCATACAACAAATACAGCATTTAACAATCTATCGAGCAACAACGTTTTCATTAACTCTTGCTATTGTTTCCAGGGCCATAAAATTAACAAACTATCCAGCAGTATTTTATATCAGTAATCTGAAGCAATAAATTTTGCTTATACATTTTTTTTCTTTAGGATCTTACCTAACATCCATTTTTCAGGCAATTTCTAATTGTTTTTTTCCTTCCTGGCATCAGCTACATGGATCACTGATGATTTATATGCTGCTTTAAATGTATTCTAACTTTCAAGGACATTTTTGCTCAATCTTTAACTATACATCTTTCTTAGGCAGCCAATTTTGCTGGTCCCTTGAGTTGTTGCCTAAAACAAGATTTGCTGTTCACAGGCAGGTTTTTTATACCATCTAACCAGAAAACAGAGTACTCTAAAAACTGGGTAAGTAATTTGGGTTTTACATAGGTCCTTTTAAAGAACAAATTTGTCATTTTCTTTGGAGGAATAATAAAGTTTAAAGTGGCATGTAGCAATTAACAAATAAAATGACATGCCTTCCATATACCCATACTGAAAAAATTTCTAACCCTATAAAGACATGTGAAAACAAAATATATAAATTTTTATACAATAAATGTGGTCTTTAAACCATTGCTCACCAGCATATTGTATTAACACAGCAATCCAGTTATAGAATGTTCCCACCTAAAACCAAACCAGTCTGTTTTCTAAAGTGAAGTAATGCTGATGACCAGAGTTTCAGCCCAGAGCACTGACCATACATGAATAATTCTAGATGGAGCTGTGAGAGTAAGTCTGCCTGCACTGCCAGAAAGCAAAAATCTCAGTGAATAGAACCAAAAAGCAATCCAGAATAAGAAGGCAGGCAATGAGTATACTGCACAAACAAATTTGTACGAGGAAAGATAAATATGCATGCAAAAAAAATTTTTAAATGAGATATTCAAAATTGCATAAATACTGTTATGTCTCTCTGTGGTGGCATTGTAAAAGGTTTGCAGTTCAACTCTTGCTATCAGCTTCAAAACTGACTCTTTCAGATTTAGGGCTAAAAATGATCCTATCTAAATATCTGCAGAAAATTCAAGTTTCTGCCCCTTAGGATTGTCAAACTGAAGCTGCTACAGAGAAGTATGACTTTCCATTGATTGGAGTACCTGTGTCCAAGAGGTTCTACCTAAAGAAACTTTAAGTGTAAATTAATGTATTCTTTGTTATCATTTTTTTTTTCTTGAATAGACTTGTGGACTAAGAATCTGCTATCAAGAAACACAAGATTTTCAATACTTGGTCCATACTTTCTGTACAGTATGCAGCAGGGAACGAGGAAGAAGTTAGACTTGGAATTAGAAGTCTTGATGTTCAGTCCTCACTGTGTGACTTACTAACCTTGTGACTTTGCCAGTCAATCTCTGCTTTATTTTGGGAAATTTTATTTTTTTTTAAAGATTGATTTATTTATTTGAGAGCTAGAGAGTGAGCGAGCAAGCATGGGGTGAGGGGCCAAGGGAGAGGGAGAATCTTAAGCAGGCTCCACACCCAGCATAGACCCGGACGCGGAGCTTCATCTCAGGACCCTGAAATAATGACCTGAGTCAAAATCCAGAGCCAGAGCTTTAACTGACTGAGCCACCCAGGCGCCACTATTTTGGGAATTTTTAAAATAATATTTTGTCACAGGAATTTTGGAGGCGTTGATGTGAATGTACAAAACTGTGCAGTAAGTTGAACATGCCATAATGGAATATTTGGTGACATTATTATTAATTCTATCTCTCTGATAATAGGTATGGAGTGTGAAGGGTGGGAGTGACCCTCCGGCTTTTATACTTGTGTTTAATCTCTTATAACATGTATGTATCTTGGTCCTGAAGCTCATTTTTGTGACTCTATACTTCATATATTTATAGAAGAGCGTTGAGTTGAACTTCCTGTTACTTATATCAAATTTATATCTCTGTATCTTGAAATTTCAAGCAGAAACAATTACAACAGCAGGAAAAAATAATAAACAGTCATCATTCAGAACTTACTATGTGTCTGCGATGATGACGGGGGCCTTTAATTCTCCTGTAATTTCCCACAATGACCAGATTTATATATATTTTTTAAAAGATTTATTCATTTATTTTGAGAGAGTGAGAATGAGAGAGAGACAGAGACAGAGAGAGCACATGAGAGGGGGGAGGGTCAGAGGGAGAAGCAGACTCCCCGCCGAGCAGGGAGCCCATGCGGGACTCGATCCCGGGACTCCAGGATCATGACCTGAGCTGAAGGCAGTCGCCCAACCAACTGAGCCACCCAGGCGCCCAATGACCAGATTTATAAAGAGGAAACTGAGATATACTGAGGGCTAATTAATGTTGCCCAAGGGGATTCAGGTAAGTGCTTTCCTGCCTTATTTTCTACATTCTTTGGGTGTGATCATATTCACTCTTATTCTTTATCATATCAGACTGGTGTTGAACTTTATAGCTAAAGCTAATAGTACCTTCACCAAATCACTTTCTTTTTTTCTTTATATAACTTAACATGTGGCAAAATTAAATTCAAACTCAAATTTAGAAATGCAGGTATGAGAACAGCCTATTTTTTTTGCCAAAGTAAAATTTTTTTATTATGTTATGTTAATCACCATACATTACATCATTAGTTTTTGATGTGGTGTTCCATGATTCCTTGTTTGCATATAATAGACTATTTTTTTTTTTGATGAATTACATGGTTCCCAAAATACACCTTTATGTTGTATTATATCTGGGAGTTTGTTAGTCATTTTTATCATTTTTTAATGTGCTAAAATATACATGACATCATAGAATTTATCACATTAGCCATTTTAAGTGTTCAGTTTTGTGGCATTAAGCACATTTACACTGTTGTGCAACCATCACCACTATATATCTCCAGAACTCTTCCATCATCTCAAACTGAAAATCTGTACCCATTAAATAATAACTCCCCATCTCCCCCCGTTCCTGGGTCCATGGTAACCACTGTTCTACTTTCCATCTTTATGCATTTGACTACTCTAGTTACCTCATAGAATTGGAATCATACAATATCTATTCTCGTATGTCTGGTTTATTTCACTCAGCATAATGTCTTCAAGGATCATCTATGCTGTAGTATGCATCAGAATTTCATTCCTGTCTAAGGCTGAATAATATTCTAGCACACGTATATACCACATTTTGTTTTTCCTTTCATTCATTCGTCATTGAACATCTGAGTGGCTTTCACCACAAAAATGGCTTTCACAAATAATGCTGCAATAAACTTAGGTAAATAACTATCTGTTCAAGTTCCTGTTTTCCAATTCTCATTTATGCATCCAGAATGTTAGCCTTCTTTTGATACAAAAGATCACATATATTGCATGGTTGGGGAATAGAATTCAGTAATTCCTTGATCCCTTTATATAATATCAGCTTGAATTTCATCAGCCAATAAATATGGTTTAATAACTTAACTGCATTCTATTGCCAATGTTGAATAGATTCGATTTTTCTTGCCCCTAACTTTGCAACTTAGAACATTAATCTTTAAACTACATGGTAATAAAAATTACTTTTATTATAAAACTAGTTTATAACTCATCTTTTATATACTTGAAATGGTTGGAAAAATTTCAAATTCTCAAATTTTAGAGAAAGAATTTTCAGAGTTAAAATATGTTATTTCTCACTTGATAGCATGTATACTCCTTAACCTCAATTTAAGCTAATAACATCTTACCCTGACTCTAAACCATAATTTAAAAACTTTGATTTTTGTAATTCTTTACATACTTCTCTGCAGTTCACCAACAATACTTTATAAAAGCAAAAATAAGTACACTTTAGGCAAAGCTTAAAACCTGCGGGTCAAAATTTAGGAGATGCCTATTCATATAAGGAAAGGTACTAACTTTACTCAAAAGAAAACAGAAGTGATTTCATCCGAGTGGATGAAAATTATCATCGTTTCATCCAGTTACAATGCTAAAATCTTATTTATTGAAGCAAAACTATAAAAATATGAATAATTTATCACATATTTTTATAATTCAGCATACAACTAAGGAATGTAACATAGGTTATAAAATCATGTAAAAATATAGCATAAGAAAACAGGACAGAAAATTAAATACAGAAAATATGATTTGCTCTAATACTTTAGATAATAATATATATTTTTATGGCCTATTTTCCCCACAACAGGCTTGTGACAATATTAAATCTATCTAGAATCTATGACTTTTTATGTTCTCACACTTCATGTGTGTTGCCGCGTGATATGAATTTGGTGATGAATAAAAATACATTTCCCAGATAAATAAACTGTGGCATATCCAGACAATGGAGTATTATTCAGCACTAAAAAAGGAAGGAGTTATCAAGACATAAAAAGACATGGAAGAAACTTAAATGTATATTACTGTGTGAAAGAAGCCAATCTGAAAAGGTTACATGCAGTATGACTCAAACTGAATGACCTTTGGGAAGAGGCAGAACTGTGGAAATAGGAGTAAGACCAGGGTTTGCCAGGGGTGAGCAGAGAGGAAGGGATGAAAAGGGGGAGCACAGAGGATTTTTAGGGCCGTGAAACTGCTCCGTATCATACTCTCATGGTGGGTTCATGTCATTATATATTTGTCCAAATCCACAGAACATAATCAAGTGTAAGCCCTAAAGTAGACTCTGGATTTGGGTTTAAAATGATGTGTCAGTGTAGGTCCAACAGTTGTAACAAATATACCACACTGGTGGGACTTTGAACATGAAGGAGTCTATGCATGTGTGGGGTAGGAGGTATATGGGAAATCTCCATACCTTCCTTTCAGTTTTTCTCTGAACCTGAAACTGCACTAAAAAATAAATTCATTCTGCTTCCATTCCAGACTTGGTTCCAGGTAATATAAAAAGGCAAAAGTAAATAATCTTAATATTTCTTTACTGAGATATTATTGGTTCTTTCTATTTCCCACACCTAACTAGATTTCTTTACAGAGTAATTCACAAATTTCTTATTCATTTTATCCTTCTGTGAAACCTCAACTGTAACACCTTTCACAGATTTACATCAAGCTTTTCTTATGGAAATTTCAAAATTTGCTCTTCTTTGAATAAAACTTTCTAGAGTATGGGTATATTCATATGTCCATAAATTTACTCTGTGACACTTGTTGGTGATTCTAACAAGTATTGACCACCATGTGCTAGATATTATGCTACATAATTTAAACATTTAGTTTTAGCTACATAAAATTGTGGATGTTTGTTTTGGATCTATAGAAAGGGAATTTCCTATGGCTCATTATGAAATGTTTTTAGCTCATTTATTCTTCATAAAAACCATGAATGCTGATACGACTGCTATTTTATTTTACAGATTGTGAAATTGAGGCTTAGAGAGGTTAACTATGTATCTTGCTCAAGGTTACATACATAGTAAGCAACAAACCTCAGAAATGAGTTTAGCAATTTGACTCTACAGGCTATTGAAAGAACTCCTCTACTACATTATAGGAAGATAATATACAGTGAAGTATACTTTGTGGAGGTTTTGCTTCATTTCTGGACTCCTTCCCTAGGATTATCTACTCAAAGGAGATCACTACTCAAAATACGACCTAATCACAAACAGCAATGCGAACGTCACCTGAGAGCTGTTAGAAGTGCCAGATCTTAGGCATCCAGATATTGAGTCTTAATCTGCATTGTAAGGAGATTTCCAGGTGATTCCTAAATCCCTTGAAGTTTGAGAAGAACTGACCTAAACTATCTTAATTTTTAAGACAATGAGCAGATGCAAAACCCTTAATCTACATTCCAATAGGTAAAAAAAAAATAAGTGTACAAGTAATACAAATGTCCTGTAACCTCGCTGTCCAGCGAGAAGTAACGTTTTATATGTAATTTGGTTCTGCACAAAATGAATCATACAAATGCATGCATCCGCTCCCACCCTTTTTTCTCCCCAAAAATCTTTAACTTATTCAGGGACTAGATATCTATTTTATTCCCATATCCACGAGAGCGTGTCTTCGTTTGCTGTTTTACTTCTCGCAATACACACAAAAGGTGGCCTTCCCTTTACTCCTAGAATATTAGGGCTTTGGATATAATCCCTGACATGGTGACATGGAATATTTTTCCCACTAGATGGCAGTAACAGCAATTCAATAATAGATTTTATAAAGCCATTGCCAGTTTGCCACATGAGTAGCAAACAATGACTCTTTGTTGAGGGTTTCATGAATTGCTGGTTTTAATATAGGGAGCAAGGACTTAGTGACAAATTAGAGAACACTTTTCTCTATTGATGTCTATGTTTAAATTTCATTTTGCTTGCTTTCCAAAATTAAAAGCAGTCTTGTTTGCCTATCTCTTACCCTTAGCTGTAAGAATCAGCTACTGAGAATAATTTTCACTTGTAAGGGTTTGGAAAAAACACAGTGGTTGCTAAAATAAGATACTTTGTTAACATAACTGTCAAATTATTTCATTATTCCAGTGTGTGAAGAGATTTTTCAATTTCTTCTCTATCAAAGACCATACATGTATAATTTCTAAGTGCAGAAATTTAAGATTTTCATGAGAAATCACATCTGGATTGGTAAATTAATATTTTATTATTTTTTCCAATAAATTTTTAGAGATCACCACATATAAATATTATGTATTATAGAAGTTAAGCAGTAACAGCAAGGAGAAACTGGGTTTATAGTAAAATAATATTAGGATTTTAAAAATGCAGTTCTATTGACATTCTATTTAGTTTTTAAATATGACTTCTTGCATGCAGAATGTTTTCACATAAATATTTAAATATTTCTTAGAGAAAGGAAGAAGTTTATTAATCAAATATAAGTTCCTTTGGGGATATAATTAAGCAACTTCATTGTAAACTTGATGCTTCCAGGGAGTAGAAAAACAATACACTTTACTATTATCAGACTTGTCTTATAATGATCTATGTTAAAACTGCGAAAGTCTTAGCCAAGTGCTTCTCAAACTAATTACGGTGAAGAGCCAGACTATGATTTTTTTTTTTTCCAAATAGTGATGAACTGATACTTTCAAATTCACAATAACAATAAATAACTAGAAAAATTAAATTAAAAAACTAACAGCCATGTTTAATTGAGTCAACAGATACAAAATAACTCTGCCGAAGTTTTATAAAATTTTTATATGCTTACTCTTAATTTTTATACTTATGTTTTCTAATTGGTATCAGAGCATTCTCAGAGGGATCTGGCCAGCAGATCACACTTCATGTAATTCTGCTCTAGACTGCCTCCTAGCAAGTGAGCTGCATCTACTGGGAGCTTAGTGAGGTTTTAAGTAACCAAGTGTAGTAAAAACCAAGACTAGTTAGATTTTACCATCGAAAATCTCTAGGGAAGGGGCCAACTTGAAGACCAACCAACGGGGTGTCTCGTTTAGTCTAACAAAGGTAGACTGTTTTACTTTTCTTTTCAAATTTGTTTCTTTGGTTATCTGGAATCCTAGAGTTATTTTGCATTGAGGTACTAGGTAGTATGAAAAATACTTATATGTCACTGCTGGATTTACACACAGCACGAGATAGGTGTCCACAATCTGACAGCTCCTGGCACAGAGATGGATTCTTTCCTCCCAGCTGGGGTTCACTTGAGCCTTCGCCTTCCTTCTCTCTGTAGCACCCCCCCCCCACTCTGTCCTTTCTTCCCTCCCAGATGAGTCCTCATGACCGTATTCTCTTCCAGGGCCAGATCTAGACATTAAACAACAGCAAGTTATACTGTTAGCAAGAAAAGCAGAACCCTTGTCTCTGCTTGCATAATGTAACAGCTTCTAGACATCAGCTGAACCATGTACACTCATTTGGTAGCAGGATGAAAGGCCAAACAGGTAGCTCTCTATGGCGACATCTTTCAGGAGGCACTTTTAGTGCTAGGCTGATGGCACATAGGTCTGAACGTATGTTTTTATTTGTGAGATCTCAATTCTGTTGGGACATTGTCGTATTAACTTTCTAAAGACCAGTAATTTAATTTTAAGATCATTCCACAAAGATTTATGAAAGTATATCTATATCAATATTTAGACATACAGTTTGGAAGTGTTTGATGTATGTGCAACTAACTTTTGCAACATAGACTTTACATTTAAAATCCAAAATGAGTTCAGTGTCAACTTTTATTAATCACATATAATTTAGCTGAGACTAGATCGAATTTCAGCATTAGAAGATTTCAAATTTGGCCTTAGATATGCAAATTCATTTATCATTAAATGGGAAATGTTTACTAAAAGACAAGTATTCATGAGGTCAGAGTATTCCAAAGTATTACTAGTAACTTTTATGATTTTAAATACTTTATTCTTCTACTTTAATATACAAAATATGGGATATGTTGAAATTATCCAGTTCATTTACATGCAAGATCGGTGTAATTTCCAAGGTATATAATTGGGTTGTCAGACCTAGATCCAAAAACTGGGATATTTTATGTATACTATTTCTTCATTCGCTTAATGGTCTACTTTTGTTTATTTTGTTACTACATTAAAGGTGTATGTTATAAATATCAATCAGTTTTTGAAACTCAAGTTAAAATTAGCACTATTCATCATTCTGTCAGGCTACAAAGAAAACAATACCCCAAAAAAACAAAGCAAAATACACAAACACTCACAAAATAAAAAACCCACATAAAACTGATTTGTGTACCAAATAATCCCTTTGTTATAGAGCAGTCCTCAGGAAACTAAAGAAGCAATAAGTAGAAAAACAGCTTACAAAAGAACGATTTTCAATAATATGCTCCTCTCCATGTACCAAGCCATGGATTTCAAAGAGAGCAGTTACTGTTATGCACGGTTGTGCGTATATATGTACCATTCCCATCAACTGCGGCTGAGCACTGAAAAAAATTTATACAAATAATAATACACAGAAAAGAGTCATATCTAAGGATTAACTAGTGCTTTAAAAAGTCAACCTAAAATGAATATATATATTTGACTCAGGTTCAGATTTTCATAGAAATGGGGGGGGAAGCTTGATTAGACCTCAACTTTAAAAATGTAAATGGAAAGTACAAATAGGTTTATTTTAGCTGCTATTTTTCTTTAAATTAGATTAGAATTATAACTTAGGCTGCGGGCGTCTGGGTGGCTCAGTTGGTTAAGCGACTGCCTTCGGCTCAGGTCATGATCCTGGAGTCCCGGGATCGAGTCCCGCATCGGGCTCCCTGCTCAGCGGGGAGTCTGCTTCTCCCTCTGACCCTCCCCCCTCTCATGCTCTCTCTCTCTCAAGTAAATAAATAAAATCTTAAAAAAAATAACTTAGGCTGCAACTTTAGAATGAATAAAGCGGTGGATGTTATATGTATTTTTCTTAAATGATTCTATGTAGTATAGCATATCTAAAAATCCTTTATGTTTGACTTTAGCAAGGGAAGAGGATCATATTTGTAAAAACATTTGAGGGGACCATTATTTTTCCTAAGGGCATTGTTTTTCCTTATAGCTTTTGATAATGTTAATGATGATGGTGATAATGATGATGACAAAGAGGATGAAGATAACAGAATTTACAGGAAACTTACTATATGCCAGTATTGTTTGAAAGATTCTACACATAGGGCGCCTGGGTGGCTCAGATGGTTAAGCGTCTGCCTTCGGCTCAGGTCATGATCCCAGGGTCCTGGGATCGAGTCCCGCATCAGGCTCCCTGCTCCTTGGGAGCCTGCTTCTCCCTCTGCTTCTCTCTCTCTCTCCCTCTGTCTCTCATGAATGAATAAATAAAATCTTTAAAAAAAAAAAAGAAAGATTCTACACATAGTCTATTCTGTTGTGAGGATTAAATAAATTATAAATCAAACATCATGGTATTCAAATCATTCTATTTAAAAGCACCTACTGGAGGGGCACCTGGGTGGCTCAGTCTGTTAAGTGTGTGCCTTCAGCTCAGGTCATGATCCCAAGATCATGATCCCAAGGTCCGGAGATTGAGCCCCACGTCAGGCTCCCTGTACAGTGGGGAGCCTGCTTCTCCGTTTCCTCCCTGCTCATGCTCTCTCTCGCTATCTCTCTCTCTCTCTCTCCTCTCTCAAATAAATAAAATCTTAAAAAATAAATAAATAAAAGCACCTATTGAATACAAGTCCAGTCTTCTGAAGTACTATTGTAAGTATTTAACTGATCTTCCATTTTTCTCTCAGGCTATTATTTACACAGCAAAGTGAACTCTGAAAAATCAAAATCAGTTTGTATCTCTGATCAATAGCCTCTGATGGATGGCTTCCCATTTGACTTAAAAAAAAAAATCTAATATTCTGAACATGGCCAAGAAGAGCTTACATGGCTGTGCCCCACCCTATTGGCACTTCAGTATTGCTCAAATAACGCCAGGTACTCTCTCCTTGGAAACTCGACTCAGGTTCTTCCCTCTGCCAGGATGCACTTTCCTAGATCTTAGTGCATGGCAAGTCTCTTCTCAGATGCTAACTCAGAAAAGCCTTCCCCAACCTAAAACAGATGATACTCTTCCCCTAATTTCCCACTCAACTTTATTTTTCTCCACATTATTCATCACTTTCAAAAACAGTCTGACATTTTTTATTTGTTTGGTTGTTGGTTAATGTCTACCCTTCCTTCCTCTGCTCCTATCATTACCACAAGGATGTAGGGGCCATGCATGTCGGGACTTGTGTTTGCTACGTAACGCTACCACTTAGAAGATTATCTAGCACATAGCAAATGTTCAATAAATAGCGGTAGATATTGAATCATTCTTGAATGGAATCATTGAATCATTCTTGTCAATTTTCTCTTCACACTTCAGGTGAGCTAAACTGCCTGACATACAGTGCTAATTCCCAATGTAGGCTCATTGCTATGAATATGTATGCACATACTATACCCTCACACAGAGGTTTCAAAACTTGTTATGTTAATTTGAAAACCTTTTTAAAAGCATAATCTGGCTTTGTCATACTGTTGTGTTAGGATTTACATTTTATAAAATAAAAATATTCTATGGTCAAAAGTCAGATGTACCTATCAGTCTGGAAGATATATCAGTATAAAATACAGAATATATAAATATGTAATAGATATAATATCAGTATATATGGAATATACTTAATAACTATATATTACATTATAATACTTTATATAATACATATATATAGCTTTCTGATGATCAATGCCATTGTAAACAAAATTGCTTAATGTTATTAACTAATGCTATTTACCCTAAAGTATGATTTTACTATGTTTATTTTCCTTGATTTATGTTCATTTGTAAAAGTCTATGGTTTAATTTATTTTTGCTCTCTTCACACTGCCTAATCTTAAAAGAGAAGGTAGTAAAATAGCGAATCCATCCTCTAACTCATTCCTTTCTGCTGAAACACATAATTTTATAATGTGATTCTTTCTTTCATCAAATGTGGTGTCTGAAGATTGCAACATTACATCGTAGCAAAGTGGCCTTTATCCTACTATAAGGATCAGATATTGTTGGAGATGGATAACAACACATCACAGATAGATCAGTACAAGAACTCATGCTTACTGAATTACTATTCACTTCATAAATCTTGATATCTGTTCTAACATAGGCCTTTGGAGTCATTTTCATGACTATCAGAGTTGGAGTGAAAATATCACTGGGATTTGCCATTCATGGCACTATGGGCACTTTCTAATTTATGGCTGTGATAGAAAAAGGACAGTGAACACCCAGATTCTTGTTTTCTTTAATTAAAAGTTAGTGTGGTAAAACATGGACTATTGTGCACATTAACCTGAAGGGATAGCGATGCAAAACAAGCTGAAGAGTTTGTTCTCGGTATTTTGTTTACAAAGAAAACATCAAAAGCCAAAATACCCCTTTCTGACAAAAGAGATGTAAAAATATGCATCTGTGCTTTCTGAAGTGGGAGAAACTCACATGAGTGAGGTAGAGGGGTCCAGGGCATACTTGTACATTGCCAATCTCAGGGAGGGGCACAGAGACCAAGTGGAGGAAAAGGTTAGTAACTTTCTCTTTATAGGAGTCCGTTTTGAGTTTTCCAACATACTGCTTTTATAATGACATATTTATATAATGACATATATTTAGATATTTATATATACTTATATAATTTACTTATATGTACTTACATAATTTATTTAAATATATATTATCATATACTTATATGATTTATAATTACATATCTATAAAATATGTAATGATATACTGCTATCTAGCCACTTAATCTCTATGTATGTGTGTATTAGTGGATTGCACACACACACATATGTATATTTAAATTCACCAGTTGCTTTGAATTTAACATTGTTTTTCTGTGTTTTATTACTGAGGCTTTGTTCAGGGCATTTTTGTATCAGCTGTCTTTGGGTAGAAATGTTATAAACAAAAAAGCATATTTTCATGTCAGGAGAGAAAGTAAATCTGTTGCATTAAAACAATACTTTATTAAAGTGTTGGCTAATAATTTAGCCAGAACAGATATTTTAAACTAGTCTAATGAATCATGACTAACGGTAAAATATTCTTCTAGTCTGTTCTGTAGGATACATGTCCATTTCAGAAGAAAACATATGGCCGATCAAAACAGCTTATTACAAATACGAAACATATGAAGATTCATGGTTTAAAAGAAAAATGGAAATACATAAATATGAAATGTAAGTGTATTACTAACAGGGATCATCTAACTCTAGTAAGAAAAGAAGGGTTCTTATCATACTTATCTCATTTGGTGAAGTAAGTAGATCTTCTCACTGACAAAAGTTTAAATCCAACATAAACATTCATTATTTTCAGCACAGCAAAAGAAACAATATATTATTGTTGCTGTAAAAACACGAAGTTCATAAGCCTTTGCTCCAAAAGGAAAGATTGTTTTTTTTTTGGTGGGGGGAAGGATATTGAATTAGAAGGGAAATACTTCGTTGACTTTTCTCAAAAATAGGACTGTACTACAGCTTGCCAAATCCAAAAATTATTGACTAGCAGAGTTTAGTTAAAAATATTTTGGCTTCATATAAAAATATACTTTGAGGTCTAGGGGTTTTTGCTCACATTCTGTGCCCTGCACTAGTGCACAAAATTAGAAGGGAAAAAAATAGCCAAATATGCTGTCACATGTTTTAGTACAACGTTAAAATGATAAGTCTTTCACATGATTAAGACTTACTGTTATTTCTGAGTCATCTCTTTACAGTGCCATTGTAATGATCGATAACCTGAAAGGAAAAGAAATGAATCAAGATGTGGTGGTCATCATTAAAAATTTCCATCAACTTTGCTAAGAGAGTAGAACTTCAAAAAGAAAAAGGTAAATAGTGAGGTGATAGATATAGTAATTAACTCTGTGGGGGGGGAATCCTTTTACACTGTCTATGTATGTCAAATCACCACAATGTACACTTTAAATCTCTCACAATTTCATACATCAATTATACCTCAATAAGGCTGAAATGTAAAAAGAAATTCCTGAACCAACACACATCCAAAATGTTCATTTTACACTTATTCAAAAAGAAATCTTAAAACATCCTCATTAGAATGAGATGTCTAAAAAATTTAAATATTTCAGTATAAATTCTGTCAGCTGGAACCACTTTTTCTATAATAAAAATAGTCATTCTCTTAGAACCCCTAAAAAGTATTGCACAATAATAGGATCACTAATATCAATAAATTACTTTGCTAGGAATAATCAATCCAAATCGCTGTATGTGTGCTTTCTAAGTTTGGAAATATATGACTTCCAAAAATCAAAATTTATAGGAGTCAAAATTAATCAAAATATTAAAACAGGTCCAGCCAAAATTAAGTTTACATAAATTAACTATGAAGGCAAATTTTGTTCTTGTTATTGTTTATAAAAATCATAAATTAATTTTAGAGACAAAAGGTTGTCATACGAGTAAACAAACGAAATACCACCAATTAATTTTTAAAATATCTGTAAGTTTATAAACACTATTTTTTGAATCATAGGGTTATTAGTGGAATGCTATTTTTAAAATAGGTTTATTTTAAAATGCTAATATTAAAATACATCATAAATTACATCTAATGTCTCGAATTTTAATATTTAAGACACTACTCCAAGTTTTTAAGAAATCTTTTTAAATCAGTCTTTTTATATGCTTTACATACGATTAATTTCCTTACCAATCTTATTTGCTGTCATAGGCATTCAGAAATTAATTTATATATAAGAGTAACTAGAAGAATTTGAAATGAGGTGAAGATTTGGGGAAACACATAATGACTGATGAGGTTTTACAAATTATATTCCAACTCTGTGAGAGAAAATCTACAAATATTAACAAAGTGATTGATGGGCTGGGCCAGTTTTTCAAACAGCAGAATATTCATGTAGGCTGTAGAAAGAATGTTTTCCTTCATTGATCTAGTTCATTCACAGTTAGCAAAATATTTGGAAACTAAACCATTAAGGAAGGCTAGTATCCTTTCCAGACCATGAAAATGCAGAAAGAGGACAGCAGAATCTAAGCTTCTAACCCAAGGTTTTAAAATTTTCATTTTAAGCCAATATAGTCTCTCTTTTTTTGGCTTAAAAAAACCCTACACAATATACAAACAGTTCAATCATATATTTTGTGTTTAATAAGTACAGCTAGTTATTGATCTATTTAATATTGAAATGAAGTACAGAAATACGGAGAACTTTACGAAGCCCAAAGTAAACTATTAAAAATCAAGTACTATTACATTTGTATTTGTGAAGCAAATTAATGTATGGTCAGTTTTATGGTTTTTCCACTCCAAGTAGAACATAAAAGTAAATAAACAAAGATCTATAATTAATTCTGTTAGTGTCTATAATTTAGTTTAAAATACTCCAGTAGGTACAGTATGAAGTACATTAGTATACCTTTAATTTACAAACTAGAAAAATAAATTAAGATTTGAAGAGTTCTAGTCAAGGATTCACTCTCTAGGTAGATTAGGATTTCGTTTCTTAATCAATATTTTTAACTCCAGGGGCAACTGTGATGAATGCTTTCAATTTCCAAATATTGTTCTGTGAAATTATACATGGGATGGGGGGTTGATAATTTACAAAGGATGTGACAGTTCTTCTTTGGTAAGACAAGTGGGCTCCAAGATGTGTGATTGGCTAGAAATACTGGGCAATCATCTCCTCATTCTGGAGACCACATATACAAATCTTAGTAAAAGGCCAAGAGGCTAACATCTTGGACACCTTAGATTTGGAATTCTATTTAATTTGTCACCCACTCCTCAAATAAGCTGGCACCTTCTTTGCCTGGTCCTACTAGAAGGCTCATTGCTCCTGCCATCAGAATACTGTTGTGTTTGCTCAGCAGTGTGCCTTTCTTACAAGGTGCTGGATGGCATGCTGAAAAGGACAGAAAACGGAGACTAACCCAGATTACTGGAATGGGCTATTTGGTGGATTTTACGATTGATTGTTAGTAAAAGTTTGTATGTTTGCAGAAATTGGTCTGTAACTTATTTGGGGTTTTTTTCGTTTGTTTTTTGAACCAACTACTTGGTAGCAAAGTTGTAAGAGAAGAGACACATAGTGCCTACCTATCTTTTATTGTCATGATGGAAATGTTGACAGAAATCCCCTGACAACTGTTGGAAGAAAAAAACAAAACAAAACAAATTATCTTTGGTCAGATCACAGTATCAGTCTATGGACTAGAAGATAACTCAGGTCCAGTTTTGCTAGAGAAAATAGGTTGTGCTATACAGTAATAACCAATCTCCATTCTAGTGGCTTCAAATGACAAAGGTGTATTTCTCACTCATGTTAAATGTCTATTACAGATCAGCAGAGGAGCTCTGCTAATCATAGTAACTCAGGTAAATAGAAAAATAGGGTAGCCTCCATCTCAATTATGGAGAAAGATACAGGAAAGGTGAAGGAACATTGGTGATTAAATGTTCTGGCTCCAAGTACAATACTTATAGGCCTCAACTCCTTTACTGGCCCACTTACATCACAAAGAGACTAGGAAATGCATTACAATTCTATCATGTGTCCAGAACAGGGGAGAATCAGAAATATTTAACAAATTTTTAAAAGTACCAGAGCAATTCAGTGTCTAAAATTGAAACTGAGTTTTTCTGTTTGACTATATCCTAAAGTTGCAGTATATCCTAAAATGGTACTTTTTGAAAAAAAAAAAAAAAGATGATTAAATTTGACTTTGCTATTGAGTTCCTGAACTAAAGACCAAAATCTTTATGACTGAAATAAATTCTGTTCTAATGTAAGTAATCTAGAATATGAGCCTGCAGGTTTAACTATATACATGATATAAACAGTCATTAAACATTTCTGCAAAAGGAGATTCTTAAAAAGGATAAAAAGACTATACTTTATATTTAGACACTGTAGCAGGAGTGGCCAAATCTTTATGTGCATACTAATAACAAGGAGTATTTGTTACAATGCAGATTCTTGGACCTTGGGCTAATATTATTATTTAATAGGACTAGTATTTAAGTGCAGGATTCTACGTTTTAAAATACACCCATTTAATTCTGATGCGGGCAGTGCTGGGTCCTAGAACCAGATTTTGAGAAGAGATGGTTAGAGATAACCGGTTCCAAGAAGCAAAAAGGGTAAGCATGAAATTGAATTGGGGGAAAAGTGAGTAGGGCTTTAATCATTTCACGGCATATGAATTTACTTAGTTGCCTAAACCATATTATAAAACAATGTAACAAGAGAACATCTGACTCAGCAGTCTCAGCAAGATGAAACAGCCATGCAGTGACATTGCTTCTCTGATTTGCATGAAAATTTTGAGTAACTGGTATGTGATTAATCTCCATTTAAATTATGAAGAACAGGGGCATAACCATTCTCTTTACAGACAATTCCCAAAGTAACAACTCTAGTCCAGACTCCTCTCCTGAGTGTCAAACTCAAATATCCAACTTTCAACATGAAATCTCCATTTGGATAGACCTAAGAGACATCTCCATCTTCACATCTCCAAAACCAGATTCTTGACACTTGCCTCCCAAACTGCTCCTCCTGAAGCCATTTCCATCTCAATCAATGACAACAATTGTTTCAGTTACCCACGTCAAGAACCAGGAGGCCATCTTCGGTGCATCATTTTCTCAACTGTTTTCTCAATCAGTCAGCAAAGCCCCTCAGTGATTTCTTTGGAGATGCCTTCCAGAATCTGACTACTTCTCATCATCTCCTTCACCCTTGTCTAATCTATGCCACCATCATCTCTTAGTTGAACTGTTATAACAACCTCCTAGTGTTCTCCTCCAAGACATGCTGATAAATGTTTATTGATAACTGTATTTATAAATAATAAATATTGATAATGTTATAAAGGAAAGGGAGGAAGAAGAGGAGGAGGAGGGCTGAAGGAAGGAAGGAAAGAAGACAAGCAAGGACAAACGAAGAAGGGGCAGAGAGAGAGAGAGAGAGAGAGAGAAGAAATCCCTGACTGACAGCTTTTGCAGACTTGCATGGTGTAAACACTCCCACCATGACTAATTGAAAGTGACATGACTATGTGTCCTCAAAGAGGTGAGCACAGTGACTTTTTGGGAGCCGGAGGGAGTGAATTCTAGCATATCACAGGTTCTCCCTTCTTTCACCCTTCCCAGTTGATCTTCTTCACCATGAGGCAGCAAGAGTGACCTGAGTCTGATGACATCACTCCTCAGCCCAAAGCCTTCCAGACGCTTGCCATTTCATTCAGAGTAAAATCTCAGATCTTAACACAGACTCTGAAGCCTGTGCATGATAGTGCTCAGGGCCACCCTGTGCTCTGTGGTCCCACTGCCTCCTACCCTTGCCTGGCTCATGGCCCTCCAGGCACCCGGGGCTCCTCCTCACTTGACCTTAAAAATACCAAGCATGCCCCCACTTCAAGGCCTTTCCACTTTCAGTTCCCTCTGTCGAAATACTTTTTCCTTAGCTATGTCCCTCCCTTACTTCCCTCTGATCTTTGAACAAATAGCACCTAATCAGGGGCCCCTTCCCTGAACATCTGACATAAAATGGCATAACCCCCTTCTCTCTTTAATCTTTCAGCTTGCTTTATTCTTTATAGCACCTTTTACCACCTGATGTTTATACATATAGATAGATATTATTATCAATATTTATTACTGTCTGTTTCCTTAAGGACACACACATCAGTTCAATTCCTATTTTCCTATCCCCTGTTCCAATGACACTGTCACATAATGAACTAATAAAATGGCATTGACTAAAGAGACATACAACATACAAGCAAATAAATGAAGAAGGTAATTTTACTCATCAGAAGTGCCATAAAGCAAATAAAGGAGTGTGGCGAGTGATCCCATGGAGGGTGCGGTAGCCAGTGGGTGGTGACTATCTCAAGACATGATATTTAAACTAAAGTTAGAATAACAATATAATTAGTACGGCTTGCCCATAAAAATTCATTATAGCATAAAAGAGTAGGAGTAGCTTTGTGGATGATTTTAGGATTTTAAAAAGAAACAGGTAAAAGAAATGAGTTGTTGGATATGTTCTCAAAAAGTGCACACTGACTCCTAAAATGATGGAATAAAAAGATAGTATTTCACTTAAAGGAGAAGGAAAAAGAGGCAGAAAAGATCACCCCTTCTAGTGTGCCACCCTGAAGGGGGGGGCATAAGGAATAGAAAAATCAAGGGGGGGGGATTCTTTTTTTAAAGATATATTTATTTATTTTAGAGAGAGAAAGAGAAAGCACAAGCAGGAGGGGCAGAGGGAGAGGGACAGAGAATCTCAGGTAGACTCTGTGATGAGTTTGGAGCCCGACACTGGGCTTGATCTCATGACCCTGAGATCACAGCCTGAGCAGAAACCAAAAGTTCGACACTTAATCAACTGGGCCACCCAGGCGCCCCAAAGGGGAGTACTTATATTTGGACAGACCTTTACACTTTCAAGGTTTATGATTTTCAGATTTATTTACCATATTTATCTCTCACAGTGACTTTGAAAATAGGCAGAGTTTATTATTCCCATCATGAAGAAAAAGTGCCTAAGACTCACAGAGGTTCATGCTTCCTCTAAGGTCAACAGACTAGCAAGATACTGAACAAGGATTACCTAGCAGCCAGGTGTCCTCACACAGTCCATTATACTGTAACCGGTATGCTATGCCACCTTGATAAAAACTGCCAGAAGATTACCTGGAGGTCGCCAGTCTGTGCTATCTGAACTCAGTTCTTACAGTGAGTTTGTGTTTAAATTCCAGCTGACTTGAATTAAAGGTTGACTTCAAATGCATGGCCAAAAGGCCAACAGTAACATTAACCTTCAAAGATTCCTTCATTTCCCCTCTAACTGAGTACAAACTCCTGGCGCTGGCAACCAAGGCCGTCACAATGTGAATCGAATGGGAATTTCCAGCTTTTCCCCACACATACCCTAAGAAAAATTTTAAAACTTTTTTGCCCATGCCAGATTACCTGCCCAATCACTCACCATGAAGAAAAGCAAAGAGAGAAGGTATGACTTGCTTCACCTGCAACATCCACCCTTTCCTTCCTCTCATTTTTTCTGTCACAGTTTAGCCATCTTCAAGAAGTCTTTGCAAAGCCCTCAAATCAGCTGTGTTTTTCATTTTTCAAGCATTCTTCAAAGTCTGATGGCACGAGTCATATCCTGCCTTGTACTACAGTTACTGGAGAAATTGTGAGCTATCCCATTCCTTAAATAGAATACCACTGAGGTGAAAAAAGGACTCTCCTCTCTCTCACTTCTTCAATTTTATATTCCTTTTGCAGGGAGTCTGCCAAATAGTGGGGAACCAATGAATACTTGTAGAATTGAATAAAACTGATTTTAAAAACGTAGCCTTCAGATTAATGATTCCAACACTCTATTGAAGGCAGAAAGAAAGATAGGAGAGGTACAGAGCACAGAGTGAAATCAATAGAAGAAATTATTTTAGAGAATGAAGAAAAGGAGAAGTAAGTACAAGAAGTCAATCATATATTCAGGACTGGCACAATGCATGGGGCACAGAAGCTACTCAATAAATACCTGTTGAATGAATAAATGAATGGCTGAACAAAAAGAGGGTAAATGAGGACAAAGAACTATTGAAAGATAACCTTAAAACTGGGTCCATCATTTCAAGCTAAATGGGCAAACACCAACAGAAATTAAGGCATCAAATATACTATTCAAAGGATAAAAGGAAATATCTATCTGTATTACCTCCTCTCATGCTGTTTTGTTAGGAAGCATTTTCCTAATTGATTTAATCTGAACCACAGAAAAATTCCATGAAGAGGCAGGAGAAACATGATCCCATCCATTTTATAAATAAGGAACAAGGTTGAGAGGAAAAAGTCTCTAGGTCAAGATCAGAATTGAGGGCAAAGTCAAAACTTGAACGTCTTGGTTCTCTAACTCTTTGACATTCTGTGCTCCATAGACCAGCAGCATTTGTCTCCCCTGAGGTCTCATCAGAAATGCAAAATCTCAGACTCCACCCCAGATGCCTGAATCAGGATATGAATATTAATATCTCTAGATGATCTTAAGTATCAAAGTTAACTGTTCACCTGATACAAAACTGGATATAAATCTGTCTGCTTTCATAGACAGATGGATAGATAAAGCATGGTATATGACATACACCATGATATGATACCATATATGATATCATATATATTTCATATATATGATATATATGTTTATATGCACACACATATATTGCTATATGTATATATATAACAATAGAGGAAACATCATATAGCTATATCACCTTTATTTAATAATATTGAATATTATTATAAATATGACAAATACTCAATATTATTAAATGATAATATGATTTTTGTAAGATACATGATAATAAATATAAATTAGAAAGGAACATAGTTTAGGTCCATGGATACATCCCTTAAAGAAAAGAAATATTTAAAGGAATGAGCCTCTTTTTAATTAAAGCAAAACTGAACAGTTTGTTGGACATATAAGGATTCAGTCATGTCTTTGAGAGAAAAAAGAATACAAAAGGGAACGCAAACATAGCAATATTTTGCAATATAGCAAGCACAACAGTTGGCATCCATTTATAAAAACAAAATACTGAGAGATGTTAACATTAGAGGGTTCTTGCACACACACACACACACACACACACTCATACACAAATATACACAAATAAAATAGCTAAGTAGAATGGTTTGATGCTAAACCAAAATAGCAAGATTGTGACATGCTATTAAATTAAGGGAAATTGTTTTCGGTGATCTTTTGTTAGTAATAACAAACAATAATTTTTGGAAAACAAGGCAATAATAGAATCTAAACACAGCTTATTATAAACACATGTACACCTCATGCTTTAGATAAAAGAATGACCAGGAGTAGGAAGTTCATTTCCCCTTTCAGAAGGGTGAGAGATTGTTTTTACTTCGAATTTTTTTTAAGGTTCAGACAAAGCATTTCTTAAAAAGTGGTTGAAAGTTCAGAGCTAAGTTTCATATTCAGTCACTAGAGCTTTCCAGTGTGAAGATTTCTGCATATATTTTTCAATTTGTCCATTGCCATCTATTTTTATTATTATTTTACCTTGGTAAAAATGTAAACAGAACAGATGAGAAGAGAAAATGAGTGGGTAGAATGGACAGAAAGGCAAGAAACAAAACTGGCTCCAGAGAAGGGAAATACTTAAAAAAAGAGAGGATAGTTGAGCTAGATCCAGAAAGATGAATTAACTTTTCCACAGAGAAATTAAAAAAGAAATTTTGTTATCAAAAGGCAAGATAGCTTCTTAAGAAAACACATAAAAGGATTATTTTCATTTCTAAAATTGAAAAACAATGGTACTTACAAATGTATAAATAGTAGTGTTTATAAATTATCTATCAAAAATCAAAAGTATTTTCATTAAAGATCTTACATCAAATAGTCAAAACCCTTCACATGGAAGTGTCTTGCCTTAATGTTATTTTCAAGTTGTGAAGTACTATTTGAAAGAAAGAAGAGTTCCAAATTATGTGACATAGGGAAAAGAATTTTCCAGTGCTAAAAGTATGTATCATATTCAAGATGGTTGTTATGATGAGAAAGTAAAACCTTCAACAACTTTTGATTGGCTTTAGAGTTCTCAGAAGCATAATATTAGTTATGTTCAAATAATTTTTTCCAACTATCAGAAACATCTTATTCAAGGAGGACTCAAACACGTGTGTCATACATATACACAACACAATATTGCCTACATTGAATGACTGTGGCAATTTACATTGGGTTTAGAACTGATTATGTTTATCATATGACAGTGCTGAAATATCCTCTGAGAATCCTGATTTTAGGTGAACTGCTTCCTTGCATTCATAAATAGGATGCACAGCTAGTTTCTACACTTTATCTGTCTTCGCTAACTCTTTACTTAGGTCTATATTAAGAATCATGTCCTTACCATCTTGACCATATTGTTCATAATTGTATTTGTAGATATGGAGTTCTCTGTGATGCACCAACACCTATATTGTGCTGGGAGTTGAAAATAGAAAGTATATGAGATTAAACTTGGAGAATTCTTGGCATTTGTAATATAGGTGTATATTAGATTTAAAGGAGATAAAGTTATATTCAAATGGTTTTCTCTCAGGATAGCAGCACATTTAAGCTGCTTTCTTCTTGCACTTGACTATGGGCTCCAGAAAGACAGAGATCATGTATTAACCATGTCTGGATCCTGAAAGTATATTTGGACCACAGTACTTGGACCAAAAATAGACACTCAGATTAATGAACTAATTTGAGGGCCACATACGCTGAAGTGCATACTGTTTGGGGTGTATGTGATTGAGAAGGCAAATTTAGAACCATAATATAAGTCATCCCATCTATTTCACAAAGTAGATCCCAGAGATACTTGAAAACATATCACCATAGAACTCATTTCTTCAAGCAAAAAGGCCAAAAAATAATCCACATTCATGGATTACTATAAATAATTTATTCATATAAATATTTATTTGTATGGATTTATTATATATAATATAAATATATATGAATTTATTATATATCTATATAAATATAAATATTTTTAGATATTTTGAACATATATTTATATATAAATATTTTTAATATATGAATGTACATTTATATAAGTATTTATAAATTTATAAATTTTATAAATAAAATAATTTTTATCAGCATATCTCATTTTATTTTTGTAAATAAAATACATTTATTTATAAAATAAATAAATAATTCATGATTTCACCAAATATCCATACAGATAATCCACCCATATTTAGAGATTTTACCTGTAACCCACCCAAATTTTTATAAAAATTCACTGATAATGAAGTGAGTCGAAATTAGAGACCCATTTAAAAGATGTCCGGAAATTTTCAGACCCTGTTGTCACTCACTTAAAAATTAAAACTGACAATTATATACCAGAGTATATAAATACTTTGTTAGAAAAGAGACAAAGGAATAAACAGAGATATTTATTCAGGTAAATTAGAAAAGTCAGAAAGATAAATTATGTGATTTCCTGATATAAAAGCTAAATATTCAAGGAAAATTTACAATGTCTAATATTTTCCACATTCTCCCTCTCTTTTGTGTCTAATCTACATAATTCGTTTAAATAGTTTTGTATTTTAGACAGGTTGATGAGTAGAAAACTTCTAAACTTATTGACCTGTTACTGGTTATAATTTACCTACAAAGACGGATTCAGAGAGGAAATGAGGCAATAGTGTGCTGGTGGATGTTTAACAACAGCTTCTAAAAAAAAGATTAAAAAGGCCCTAATTTGCAGCATTGGCCGATTTCTATGGTGCAAATATTTCGGCTATATCCAATTTCAAGCCAAGAGAAGGGTATCTCTTTAAGATGGAATTTAGAAAGGAATCATTACAATGAGCTCATCCAAGATGGTTTTAGCTAAGCTAGCTTCAGCACATCATTGAAATTAGGCTGTATTAAATTAATAAATATTTTATGGGGAAGTTGATTAAATGCATACATACATGTAAGTTAATAAGTATTCATGAAAAAATTAAGTAACTTTGGAAAATATGCCCCTCTTAGAGATATACTATATACATTAATTTTTTGATTGCCCCAGAAAGTATTGCATATGAACAATCCATTTAACATTGTTTAATATAGCATCTCTCTCATACGTATTTGACTCCAGGGTTTTTGGGTTTTTTTTTTTTGTTTGTTTGTTTGTTTTGTCCCAGAACACCTAAGTAACAAATTTAGAACAATAGTGTTTTTTTAGAATCTCATTTGGGAACTGTGGCTCTGGTTATTCACTTCTAGTCTCATTGGACACATAGCAGGCATTCAGTAATCACAGTTTACTGACAAAAGGTACTTATTTGGGTAGAAAGATCAAAACAAAAAGGTAAAAAAAAGATCCATGAGTAAGTAGAGGAGATTCTGTCCTGTCTTTTATGTGACCGGATTATGTTTAGATAATTGTTTCATTAGTGCAATTGCGGGTTTATTCATTTGTTAGACATTTTATTGAGCATCTACTATATTCAAAGCACTATGAAACACTAAAGCACTGGAAAATTTCAGTCTTTTTATTTTAAATGCTCCATCAGGTAAGGCAAATTTAGTTTTTCTTTTTTTGATTTTGCAGTAAGGAAGGCAAAATACACTAATTGTTCTAAAATTTAATTCTAAGGAATATTTAAATCCAACACATCTTGATAAATGAGCGGAATTTTTGTTGCAAACCCCATGTAGTATGGACATATTACTGAGCTATTGAGTACTTCAGATATAGAGAATCTTTTTTAAGAAAAGAAGCTGTCATTTCTCCCCTAAATACTCAGTATGAGGTGTCCTATCTGCATATTAATGTGTTAAAATAATAGCGTTTTAATAACTATCAATCTGATTCCATGACAATGTCTCCAAGTGTTTACATATATCCACATTTAGCAAGTTAGAGTAATTTATGTTCACATATAAATATTCATAAAACTGAGTATGTTTTCAAAAACAAAAGAGCAAGACTAATGGCTAAATGTTAACTGAAAAAAAACCCAGCTATCTATTTTGCAACAGATTTCATGCAAAGTCTCATTTTTTTAACTCCAATTTACGAGTTATCATGCAATATGTAAACCTTAGTGCATTTGCTTTTGTTTTCCTTTCCTTTGGAGAATTGACAGGTAGATTTTTCCACTGAAGAAATAACTGGCACTTGACCTTTGCCAGCCAGTATGATCTGTTGGTATATCAAAGAAACTCTGATGTTGAATTATCTTAGCAGTAAGTAAATTATTTAAAAAAAAACAACTACAACATCCTTTTAGATAATACGTTCATTACTTGTAACAGTGTGTGAATTACTATAGTAAAATAGTGACACCACAGTAGTTCATTTTTTTACCCCATGCGCTTTTCTTACCATCCAAGCATAGAAATTAATGTATCTCAACACATCGAAAGAAATAAAACCGCATGCATATGTTTAGCCATGAACCTAGCTCAAAACACGGCAACAATATGGAGGAACACGCCAGAAAATTATCCTCTGATTTCTTAATTAAGAGTATAAAATTGTGGCTATTCATGGTAACCAACACTTAATTGCCTTTGTAAAGCTACAAGATAATTTTCCTTCAAGGTAAATTGGAGTATCTCCATACCACCAGACCATACAGTGCTCATTTATAGTAATATACAAAGCTTCTGAAAAATAAATTTAATGAAAGTTGTTTTATGCCTTGCCCTTTGAAGCATTCCTTCCTTTTTCATCCTCTAATTTTAACAATGTCTTTGAAAACAAAAATTGCTCAAAGGATAGATTGCAAAGATCTATAGTTAAACTGTACGTCGTTGGAAGGTAACAAACGTGAGTTCTTCCAATATTTAGTTACGGTACATTGTTAGGGGGATATCTTATCTATGTTAATTATCCACATATCTGCATTTTGTGTGGTTATCATAGTAGAACTATCCTCAATAATACAGAATATGCTACATTTTATATTTGTCAAATTTTTATTCAAGTAGCATCAGCTGCTAGTATGTCACATTACAAGAGCCAACTTAACAACTAAATCTTGCAGAAAGGGAAATAAACTTTTTTATTTGAGTCTACAGATTCACTGAAGTAGCAAGCAACAAATAAAATATAAATGCATGAATTAGAAACAGAACTATTGTTGGAGGCCAATGGTTTTGACATAGATTTGAATTTTGAATATTACAAAAGACAGAGGAAACCCCACACTTGCTTAGAACAGTAACACGACACCAAAAAAGTTTCTCACCAAATTTCCTACCCCTCCTCATGAGATCTAACCACAGAAATGAACATAAACATGGGAAAATCCAGGGCAGGAAATCAAAGAGAATCAGGTCAGAGAGAGAGATTCACAAGAACATATATTCAATGTCATAGTCCGGCAAAAAAAAAAAAAAGGGAACTATTTCTAAATGATATCCATAATAAAGCTATAGTAACAAGACTGTACTGTACGTGGTCCTGCCATGGGGAGGTGGGTATTATCTTGACCCTTGACCTCTTCTCACACAAGAGCCTGAGAAATGAAAATCATGTTTCTCATTGCTGTTTGTTTTATACAAATTCACTGTCTTTATTTAAACTGGTATAGAGGGGGAAAAAATTCTATTCTGAAATAGCCCAAGTCAGGTTCTTAACAGTCATGTGACTTTTTTTCTGCCACTATGTGCTCCGTATCATTTTACCCTGAAATAACTATGTGGATTTCAGCTCAACCTGCCTTTGCTTATAATGCATGGCATACCCCGTGAGGGAGCCTGAGAACAGACTCCCTTGAAAAGCAAGGTTCTCATAGTTGGCCTGTAACCATGGAAGCAGATGCCGGTTTCTTCTTACCCCTGCTTACCTCTTTGCAGCCTCGAGCTGCTCCCTATTGTTAAAAGGGGTACGCCTTGATTTTTCTTCATCGTGACCGAACTTGCCTCTTCTTCAAAGGGCATGATGCTGCAGGTCATTGGTCTAGACTGTTTGCACGGTCCAGAGAACAGCCTTGATGTAACCCTTGCTCCGTCTGAGCCACACCACCAGCCGTGCATCTGTAGACTGTAGAGGACATTGGAGATCTGTATTTGAAAAGAAGTCTGTCTGATTTTGCCATTGTGCCTTTTCACTCATCGATCGAATGAATATCGAACCTTCTGTCGTTGCATGTGTGAAATAGATAGCTTAGCAAGCACTTTTGTGCCCAACCTGTGCGGTGGGCCAAAAGGTTTTCCTTTAGTCTCAAGAATTTTTTCTTCAGACTTTATGAATTTCCTGTTAGCTTAAATTATTTACATGCTGTTATTTTATCCAACTGTTATGATGACTATTTGAGTTAATTCATCAGCAGTGACTTTCTTTTGCTATTAGAAGGAGTATTTTCTTTTCTGTCAACTATGTTTTTTTTTCTTTTTCTTTTGTAGCTTTTTAAGCTCTTCTAGCTTAACTTATTCGTAAATACATGTGGTATCAATGTACCCTGTTAAGCCAAAAAGTTGAGATATCTTTCCAAGAAGATGATTAGATGATGTCTATCATTTAACAGATTTAATTCCAGAAAGGTGAACTTGAACTGCCTCAAGGTAATTTCAGTGATTTGTAAGAGTAAGTAAATCAAATAATCACATTGATTTTAAGTTAAACAAAATGTTTGATAAACTCTGTGAATGGGGAAAATTTTCTTTGTTTTTCCCCTTTTAAAAATTTGTAAAAATGTTAGTCGGGAGTATTGAAATATACTTTAAGGCATATAAATTTACTACTGTGATTTGGTATGTTAAAAAAATACCATATATTTATGATATGTATCTTATGACATGATTAATTAGAAAGTATGAAGTATGAAAATACATTGTTTACATTTCATTTCTAATACAATTCACTGCTTGTCCTCAATAACTGATGTTAACAATAACCAATGGCAACTATACCACCTGCTCATTCTTAAAATGTATTCTTTTACTTAAAAAAAAATTCAAGAGCCACTTCAAAATGCCTCCTAAGCTGATCTTCAGTATCCTGCTTAGCAAGCATTGTCTGTGTGTCATCAGTTTTGTTTTGTTTTGTTTTAAAAAAACCACTATCTCATACTTTAAGGCATACCTATTTTCTCTAATTGCCACAGGCAAAGGGGAGGTCCATGACAGAATAAAGAAGGTTATTGTGACAGAGGAAACATAGTTCACAATGAGTACTCCTTTTATCCAGCCTTAAGTAGAAGAGGATTACTTCCAAGCTGAATTTGGTGGCAGAATGCAGGAGCTGATTTTATTAACATATAAGGACAGGCCAAAGGCAGAAAACCTGTTTCTCTTCAGCTGGGTGGTGGTTATTTTGTGTGTCTGTTTGGGGTCTTATTTGGCTCACCTCAAATAGAAGAGATGCTGGACAGAGGACAGTCTGAAGAAGCAGAAGGAGTAGGTGGGGAGGGTAGGAAATAAGAAACTTAAAGCAATAAAAATTGGGGTTTTCTATACTAGAGAATGAAAAATGATGGGTTAAATATATTTCTACATTCTTTGGCATGCACATGAAATAAAGTCATACTTTGTTTTCAACAAACATATGAGCTGCAAAAGTAGGTAAATTTTATTTCATAAACTTAACTTACATTTCTTTAGATAATGATTTTTTTTTGTCTTTCCTATTCTTAATCTCAAATGGTTTGCTAGATTTCCAGATGCTGTTTAGTTTTATACGAGGGCTTAATACTAAACTTCAATTAGGTAGGTATGTGTTTATTTGGATATTTTACTTGCTTTCAATTGTTTGTTTTGTTTTACATGACAGGGCTTTTATTTGATCTTTATGGAATATTTGTATTCACATATAAATAAGGTTTTCTTTCTCTTTCTAATGAAGTCAGATTTTAAATTAACTCAAAGATGGGCAAAAAATTGTACTTGATAAACATCTATACATCATAAGAAAATTCCAGACTATAAAATCTATTGCATTTCATTTGTTTTAAATGGAGTTTTGTTTACATTAACCATTTTGATTTTGTTATTCCTGAGAAAAAATGTCTCTTGCTTTATTTTCAAATACTTCATAGGAGTTGTAGTTGAAGTAGTGTTCTATTTGCAAAAGGAAAAGTAAGTGAGCGGTTGTTCTCTGTCTGCTAGCACATCTACTGTTACGGAACTTACAACAAAGTGCTATTTTTCTGCTATGTTCTTGTCAATCATGGTTTGTTATTCCAGAAAGTGAAAAAAATCCAAATTCTAAATTGAGGTCTTTCTCAATATAATGGATACATTTCATATTTCAAATATTGTAATGAATAATTCAGATACAATGAATTTATGTAGGTATTTCCTGGAAGAAGGCATAAAAAATCATAATCTACACTTTTTCGTTCATATATATATATTTAAAGTACAATAATATGGTTCTTTTTCTATATATTGAATATAAGACTTATACTACCTAAAATGATTTTGCTTATTTAAGTTGGCTTTGTAGCTAAAAATTTTGTAAAATATGCAATCAGATTCTTTCATCTTAAATTTGTTAACACTGTTAACAAATACTTATTACTACATTAAACATTTGCTTCAATTAACCGAGGTTTCATTTCTCTTTATGCTGTGATTGAATTGTTACTGTTCAAAAAAAAAAACAGTAATCTAAACATAACAAATCAACTATTCTAAAACTTCAGAAAATATAAGAAATCATATAATTATTATCTGTTGATTGAAATAGAAATCTTTCCCTATACCCCCTAAAAAAAATGCTGAAATAAATCACTTAGTAGGGAATACTTTAAAATGTTCTTTTACATGTTTTTGTTAATACAAACAGATAATCTTTAAACAATATAAGAATTTCAAAGTGAAAGTATAAAAATATGTATACATTATTGCCAGATCATCTACAGAGATTTTCCATTTGTAGTTTTTATATCATTGCTCATATTTACTCTGCAGAAACATGCCAATGCACACACCTTTTGCATTTGATAAAATTTTCCACTTCTGTTCTTGTTTCATAATTGCTGCTTTATATCACTTATTTGAAATAACCTATGTGATTTATTATTGCAACATATGAATGAAATTAATGAGGATTAAAGTGATATTTTTAATTAAACGGGAAAGAAGAAAACTTTAAGAATGAAGAAGTTGATACAGAAATTATTTAAATGTTCACAGCAGAAATTTTTTAGATGATAGGTTTTATTTTATGCATGGTTGAACTGAAAATCAAATAGGGTATGTTGCATGATCATATCTAAAAGCAAAATTCATTGCACTACCTGAATATTATACATTTTTATAGGAAAATAATTATATTAGTCTGAGGATGAGATTTTCTTTTGCAATTACATGACAGACTTTTTTTTTTCTTTTTAAATAACATCATGCAACTTGAAAGTGATATCGTTATATATATTTTTAAATTAAGCTGTGTATTCAGCACAGTGTCACAAAAAAAATAACAAAAATAGGGGTAAGTATATTGGATTTTCATGTACGGTCTTTGCAGAGTCAATCCGTTTTATTTAAAATGTATTTCCTGTGTTTCAGGGCAAAACATTTTTCATATCGCTTTCATCTTCCTCCCCCTCCCTAAAACACATTTTGTTATAAACTTCTGCACCAATCACTAGGAAAGACACAAACAGCAGTAGCAGTTCGGGAAGCAGCCCTGTGAATGTAAAAAATCACAGACTTTGATTTTATAAGACAAGTTGGATAGGAGTCAAAACTGCCACATGCGGTGTGAAAAAATGCCACCCTGGTGTGAACAAAAGGTTTAAAATGGAGTCAAGAAGCGTGCAAGCTCGATGTCTAAGCCTTTCCTGTGAATTGTCTGCCACAACCTGCAGGGTATCAAGTCGGCTGGAAGAATAGAGGGCTCTTGGAAGCTACAACTGAGAAACATAGGCAGTCAAATGTGTTAGTTTTTTTTTTTTTTTAATTTTGTTATGTTTTGTTTTGTCTCGTCTAGGCATCATTATACTAAACTGTTTTACCCAAAACATAAAACAAATCCCAAAAAAGTCACATAATGTGTGAAGAAACTGTTGCTTACAAATGAATTGTTAGATTTTTTTTTTTTTGCGTTCCTTCATTTATAGCAAAGTGAGTTACCAACTGTATTTCTATTTAGATTCCTTGTTTTGTCGGTCTGAGTTTTATTTACTGAAGGGTGAATAGGGGAAAACGCTCATAAAATCCTGAATACTAGAGTAAAAGAAAATCTAATTATAGTACTCATGCGAGATTATCTTCTAAATTATCACAATGGAGGAAAAAAGCTAACAGTTCACTATTGGAAACAAGTATTTCATATCTTAATAAATAACACAAGGATAATTCTGAATGAATATGCAACAGAAACAGTCCTTCAGAAGAAATACTACTACATTATACTAATGTTACACCTTTAAAAATTTACTCCACAGCCAAAACTGTTTGTTAACCAAAAAATAGTCAAATAGATCTGAACTTAAACAATCATCATTTACTTAAATAACTAAAAAAGGCAATTCAGTTTTAAGGACAATTAAAATGTATACCACTGTGTCATAACCCCCACTTCAATAATCTTAATATGTTTATAAAGCCACATATGAATGCTAATTACATGATAAATTATGAATAGCATTTAAAGAAAGTAACATTTCCTAGGTGATTGTGATCTAATCAATACAAACACATCTAAATGCAACAGGAAACATCTTTGATGAGCATTGAAAAGATCCTTAAACTTAGAAGCCAGTTTTATTACATTTGCATCTTATCTCTTATTAAGGATTGGGTCTAAAGCCAGCAAATCCCATTGGTTATGAATGCAGGTCAAGACAGGAACATTTTTCTATTTACTCTTTGTAACACTGGATAGAAATCAATCTGTTACTTTCATTACAACCACACAATCAATTCCATTTAAAGTATAATACAACAGCCAAGTCCAAGGACAATATGGATCCTTGGAAAAAGCTCATACCATTTGCAGGGCTGTATTTGATATAGCTCCTGGTGAACTGTTTTCTTTCTAATTAGTGTACATGGTCATTTAAAGCAAATATACCTAAACTGGTTTTGCACTGTAGAATCCAACCAAAGATACGAGGACTGTTTTTGTCAAAGTTGCATTAAAAAAAATCATTTTTTTTAAACAGTAAAAACCTTAAAAGGAAAGATTCTTCCACATTGTCTCTAATGTGAACAAAACATTATTATAGAGCCATTTTGATATTTCGAGAAAAAAACTTCACATACCAAAAAATTCTGCCTTGAAATTAACATATGAAATCCTTATTTCAAATGTCACCGTCCTCTCATCTCTCAATAAATGACTTTTTTTCTGATCGATCTTTTCTGGCCTCAAAATTATCAAGATTTTTGCTTCTAGGAGTTTTCTTGCACAAAGCACAGCTCAGTAAACAAAAGAAATACATCCACTGTGTACTCCATTTACACATAATAGAATCATCACTTCAATTACTTTTAAATATCAAGACTAAGATCATCTTCATGTTTATAAATTACTTGAAAGCACAAGCTAAACCACTGTACACCAACACTAATGGTAGTTGAATGAATTATTTTCTCTATTTTAAAATGAGGATATTTTCCTTTTTCACATCAGGTTTAAACATTTCAATTTACATAGTCTTCTGATTTCCTCAAACATATAGTAAATGAATATCCTCAAGAAGAGCGCAATTTACAGTTATCTCCAATATAATCTTTAAAATACATGTGCTAGTCAATGCATTCTGCCCCTTCCATATAAGAGGGATAATTCAAATTTAAATCAAATCACTCTTGGTCGTTTCATTAAAAAAGACTATGTCATTTATGCAAATTGCATAATCTTGAAATTTTGGAGTTTGGAAAAGTTTTCTCCACTTAGAAAAATAGATTTCAGGCGCCTGGGTGGCTCAGTTGGTTGGGCGACTGCCTTCGGCTCAGGTCGTGATCCTGGAGTCCTGGGATCGAGTCCCGCATCGGGCTTCCTGCTCAGCGGGGAGTCTGCTTCTCCCTCTGACCCTCCCCCCTCTCATGTGCTCTCTCTCTCTCTCATTCTCTCTCTCAAATAAATAAATAAAATCTTTTTTTAAAAAAGAAGGAAAAATAGATTTCAAATTTAGTGTCAATATTTCATTCTTTCTGCAAAACTGAGGACATGCTTCTCTGTCACCATTCGATATTGTAACTGTTGTTAATGAATTCCCCTTCCAGTGACAAGAAGTAGTTCCTAGGACTGAGCTCTCCTCAAACACAGCCTATAAGTAAGCTCTGAGATGAGATATGAGGGTAGTCCCATATGTTCTAAGGGGCCTTAAAGTTTCTAAACAGAAACGGGTGTGTTTAGTGCTCTTTTCCCTGCCTAAATCAGCACAGGCCAATTAACCCAATGTCAAAGTCTCCAAACATACTGTTACTGCCATGAAGACATTCTTCTTTACCTCCGTTACTCAATTTCTGATGGCCTTGAGTGGCCTTCAGACTACTGTACAGTTTTGTTTTCCTGTTCCCAATGCCTTCCACCACTGAGAGCATCTAACAACCCCATTTCCCTGCTGTCTGGTCTACCTGCCAGGCCACCCTGTTCAGACCGAGCAAGCACGACACTCACAGATGATTTGCACAAATCATGCTCTGGGCCCCACTAAACTTAGAGTAAATTTGGGATGCATAGGTCAAAGACAGGCAGGCCAAGCCTCTGACAGAAACTCAGAAGACCCCAGGATGCACTAGGACAGACAGAGGCATTTCAGAGTAAAGGTTAGCTCGGGTCATTTGTAATACAATCACTTAAAAAAGCAGAATAGTCATTTCAAGTAGGGAGGCCAACACTTAAAAGGAAGATGGATATCACTTTCAATTTTAAGCATAGGCAAGTGAACTAAAAAACCTCATGTGCTGATTTGTATATGTTTATTAGTTTTTATTTTAACTGTCATGTTCTTTTTAAATATTTCTAAAGATAGCCAGGGAGTTTCTAAAAACTATAGCTTTTAAACTTGTATCCCTGACATGGTATCGTGGTATTTTAAGTTTTTTGGGTTTTTTTTTTTTTTTTTTTTTAAGAGAGAGAGAAAGAGAGACTAAATTTTAAGCAGGCTCCATGCCCAGCGCAGAGCCTGACTCGGGGCTTGATCTCACAACTTTGAGATCATTACCTAAGCCTAAATCAAGAGTCAGACGCTTAACCAACTGAGCCACACAGGTGCCCCTATTTTAAGTTTTGCATTCAATTCCATCATTTTTCCTTGTAAATGAGAGACTAACTTCCCGAAAATTTAGAAATGGGTTCATCCTTCATATTCTCTCCAAGTTTGTCTGGAATGCAGGGCTTCCTAAAGGAAGATCAGAATCATTAGCTGTATTTCCTTATTTTGTCTTTATTTAACATTTGAAAAACAAATAGGGATAAAATGTAATTTTTTTTTCTTTTTACATTTAAATTTGTTCATGGAAGTTCAGTTTTCATTTATCAAATGATACAATACATAATGCCTTCTATATTGAAGGGAATTTTGAAGAAAACTAATCAATATAAATTACCATCAGGTTTCCATTGGATGCATTACATTTTGGTAAAAGCAATGAGCTTAAATTACTAAATTTCAAAAAGAAATCATAAAAATATATTTTTAAATGTCAAAATTTTATATATAATATTTGACATGTCACAGGATTATAGGCCCCTACTAAATATGGCTATAATATGCTTATAATATGTCTTAGTAAGCAATGAATACTTTAGATGCTTTCATTGTTGATCTGGACTATAGGCGAAACCCCATCTATCAGCTATTCTGTTCTCTAATAAAAGAAAATATGTGTCATTGTGGTTTTGGGGAAAAAATATATCTTAGTCAATATTATTTCTCAAAGCAAAATCTCAAGTTCAAATCTATTGCTAGGAGCCCAGTACACTGGCTCATACTTCTCAATTTCTACTTAATAATTTAAAAAATACAAGTGATGGGGCGCCTGGGTGGCTCAGTCAGTTAAGCGCCAGACTCTTGATTTTGGCTCAGGTCATGAGATCTCAGGGTGGTGGGACTGAGCCCTGTGTTGGGCTCAGTGCTCAGTGGGGAGTCTGCTTGAGCTTCTCTCCCTCTCCCTCTCTGTCTACCCCTTTCCCCACTCACATGTACTCTCTCTCTCCAATAAATAAATAAATAAATCTTTAAAAAATTTTAAAATAAAATAAAAATACAATTGAGATATTTGTAGTATTATAATCTTTGCTATCAAAACCCAATATACTTCAGAATATATTTCTAAAGACCATTAATTCTTTCATAGATCCAGACAAAAAAAAAGGTATATACAGTTTGAAAGATTAATATGATAAACAATGTAAACTTGCAATAAATTGGCAACTGTTCTTTGGGGATGTGAATCATTTAATAGAGGCCTGCTCTCAAGACATTTCTAAAATAACTCACAGTATTTTCTGTCAAGTAGTCCTTTGGTCTTAAATCTATTCATTTATTCAACTAATATTTTTTTACTGCCTTTGTGCTTTCCCAGGTTCTGAGGACATTTATACATTCAACAAATATTGGTTGCATATCTATTTAGTACCATTCCAGGTGCTAATTATGTAATTACAAGTTTTTAAAGAAATAATTACTTTTTTAAAAAAGGACTTTTTAAGAGGGTTTTGTGTTATGATGGAGAACAAGGAGAGTTAGAAGAAGAAGAAAGTGTTCCTACATAGATAGGAAAGTCAGAAACAGTCAAGGGGAAAGGTCTCCAGAGGCAATATGTGAAATGAAGTTTGAAAATTGAGAATGACCCAGACATGGGAAGAACAATATATAGTTTCTCCACAAGAAAGAATAGCTGGTATGAGGACCCAGTGCAGAAAGTCTCAGTATATTAGAAGCAGTAAGAGAAGATCATCACTTCTAGAGCGTGACCGGAGAGCAAGGGAGGAGCGACCTGAGGCTGGCTGCGGTAGGAGAGCGAGAAACTCACCACTCACAGACTTATGAGGCCACAGGGAAGAGTTTGAATTTATTCCCAGGGCAGTGGATCCCTCCTGAGGCAGAGCCTCTCAGGAATGAGATATTGAGATATGATTTTTTTTTAACTTTTCTAGATTTGGAGACCATCAATTATAATCCAATGTATCAAGCAGCAGTTCTTAACAATGTCAAAAAATAATCCCCGTGTCATTATTTGGTGAATAATTCAGGCCTCCTTATTCTTCTTAACTGAAAACTGCTTACTTGAGATATTCGTTTTTGGATTTCGTTCCCAGAAGCTAATGAAACAAGCACCTTCCTAAAAGCTAGTGTTAACTTGGGTTACTCCGGTTATCAAGTAAGGAACATGATTCTGGAAACAAATATATGTTAACATTCTCTATCAAGAACAGCTAGAGCTCCTGAGTTTGCCTACTCACATGGCAAAATAATTCACCAAAGAGATTTTATTTAATTTTATCTGTGCTTATGTATTTAATGGAGAAGTTTCAGGGCATCCCACTACACATTAAAAAACACAGAATCAGGTATCTTATTCACAATTGAATGAACTGAACAGCACACATATGTAGGTTGCTACTTTGTTACAAATAAACGTGATTTTATTTTCTACTGAACAATAATGAGTAATAGTCAATTAAAAAAATCCGTTAAGTTTTTCATAATTTTTAAAAGCTAACTGATTAGACCTATTTGGGGAAGATAAAATATGTTCACTAAACCAAAAGGAGCAAAGCTCTAAGGATTGAATAAGCAGTTGGAATCATATTAACAAGCTATGGCCAAGGCTACAACTTTGGAAATTAATAAAGCACAACTATTAAGCTAAATTACAAGGTGTTTCTGCTGAGATGTCTAATCACATTTCATTGTACATTTTTAGCCCCTTAAAGACAAATCATTACAGCACTGTAAATGCTAGATATTAAAACACATGACTAAGAGCAACATGCTTTAAACTTACCATAAAAGTACTGTAGTTGACATTTTTAATCGGGGCCTCTCATTAGTGAAGTTTTCCCCAAACAAATAGCTTGCACCTCTTAAAAGAATAATACAGAGATCATTCCTTCTGGAGATTTATGTTTAACCAGATATAAGATGAAATTAGGCTTTCAACAAATGCTTAATACACATAGAATTTTTTACTTAACGTTGAGAGTACGCTTTTATAAATGCATTCAATATTTTGGTTTCCATTAAAAAGTTTTTTTATATGGGACATCTATACTAATCTTTAGATACAGAAATGTTTCTTAAGTGTTCAATTTGATAAATCTAATTTAAAACCAGATAGTCAAAATTGTCACTTTATATAAGATCTTATCCATTTTATGTACATACCGATGCAACCATTAAAAGGTTTTACTGGGGTAACAGTATGTAAGGGATATTAGATCACAAAGTGAGTTTCAAGACAGACTTCCTTATAGCAATTTCGATGTAGGTGACACACTGAAATTATAAAAGGCTCAGAATAAGGAGATATGAGAGGATTTTCCAAAGATGGCTTTCGGGAGCACTATACCTGTCCCCCCAACAATTTTAGCGATGGGGTTTCAGACCCTTGGAGAGCTGAAGTTGGGAGACAAAATGGAAATACTCCTGCCTGGACTACATAAGTGACACACATTGATGAGCTAGCTGCTTTCACATCAGATCAAAGGAGAACTTCTTGCAATGTTGACATCTGCTTGAATTTCCAGAGTTTGTTTGTACAAAGAATGTATGAATGAGTATGGCCTGTGGACTAATGCAGTTCAGTTCCAACCATGAAAAGAAACTGCCCAAGGAAGCACCTGGAAGGATAGTGGATGCCATAAGGGAGTTTGAGTGGAGTAGATCCCTCAAAATGCAAACTGAGGATGGCACAGCTATGAGAGGAAAATCTATTACCTGATGCATGGGAAGTAGAGTAGAATGTTCCCAGTAGGGATTTCTGATGTGCACCCAAAAGTGCCCTAAGAGCTTTAGACAAGTACCCACCTTAGACCATGGGAAGCCCATTTAAGACAATAACAGTAAAATAAATATCTCTTGGTACCCTCACTGGTCTCTACTATAGCTTTGATACTATGTAGTAAAAACTACCCTTACGAAGATGCTAGAGGAGGAAATCAAGCCTGAGGTGGGAAGGTATAAAAGTTCTCCTTTCTGTTTCTTGGGCCATGGATACCCTACCTGCAGCAGATCCCCTCTGGGCAAAAGGGAGATGAATTTAGAGAGATAAGCAGTAGCCAGTTAATGTAAGGTTGGGCCATTTTTTAAAATTAGACTGTATTTTAGAGCAGTTTTAGGTTCACAGTAAAATTAAGTGTAAGGTGCAGAGATTTCCCATATACCCCTGTGCCCAAACATGCATAGCTTCCCTCATTATCAACATTGCTCATCAGAGTGGTACTTTTTTTTATAACTGATGGACCTACCTTGACACATCATCATAAACCAAAGTCCATTCAGGTTTACTGTTCCTGTTGAGCATTCTATGGCTTTGGACAAATATATAATGACAGTTATCCACCATCATAGTATCATACAGAATAGTTTCACTGTCCTAAACATCCTCTGTACTCTACTTATTCATCCCTCCCCCCTCCCTAATCACCAGAAACCACCGATCTTTTTAGTATCTCTATAGTTTTTTCTTCTCCAGAATGTCATACAGTGGTTGGAATCATACAGCATGCAGCCTTTTCAGATTGGTTTCTTTCACTTAGTAAGTTATATGCAAGTTTCCTCTATGTCTTTTCATGACTTGATAACTCATTTCTTTTCAGCATTGAATAATCTTCTATTGTGTAGATGTATTTGGGGTCTTTTGTGGTTTTTTTTTTTTTAAGATTTTATTTATTTATTTGAGAGAGAGAGAAAGCACATGAGGGGGGGGAGGGTCAGAGGGAGAAGCAGACTCCCTGCCGAGCAGGGAGCCCGATGCGGGACTCGATCCCGGGACTCCAGGATCATGACCTGAGCCGAAGGCAGTCGCCTAACCAACTGAGCCACCCAGGTGCCCGGGGTCTTTTGTTTTTTTTAAAGAAAGTTTTCAATCTGTGCAATGGAAAGACCTTGTGAAGTTTTAAGGAGTGACATGATGAGATCTGTGATTTAAAAGTATAAATCTGGCTTCTTTATGCGGAAGAGGTTAGAGAAGGATCAAGATGAAGTCCAAGAGAACAGCTGGGGTACTATCACAATGGTTCTGGTAGGAGAAGGGAGAGCCACACTCTGGTGTGATAGCAGTTGAGATGAACAGAATGAGATGGTTTACAAATATATGTCGAGGTAAAAGTAATAGCACTTGTTGATGAATCAGATTTTGAGGATTATAGGAGGAGGGGTCAAGTATGAAATGTGGATTTTTGGCTTGAGTAACTGGATGGATGAGGGCCAGTGGTCAACTAAGGCTGAATTCCGACTGGAACGGATTGACGCCAGGCCAAAAACTCAGCACCTCAGGAAAGTTCTATTAGAGGTTTATAAAAGTCCCCACCAAACATAAATCTCATCTCCTTTTCCTTGCAGATTGTTGGCCACTCCTCGTAGGCTCCAGAGATATGAATAATGCCTTTGATAATGTCAAAGAATTTCCAACAATCCTTAATTGCCTACTAATCCGTTTCCACTGTCCAAACCATCTCCTTGATAGTGTGCCCAGCCACAACTAAACTTGACATTTTATATCAGGGAATACTTTCTCAGTGTGTTTATTTGTTGAATTTTTCTTTTGCTTTCTTTCTTTTTCCGTTTTTGTTGTCTTGGTTTTTTTTTTTTTTTGTCAAACTTCTATTATTTGCAAACATTTATGTCAGTCAAAATGTCAAAATTATTTGTTGGAACTCTAAATAAATAGCATAAAAGGAGTCCATGACAGAGTGCTAAGATCATTTGTAGTAGGTTGTGTTCATAATCACTGGTTAACAGTGTAAAGTACAGGTCATCATATTAGCTCTCATCGGCTAAAAGATTAAAATAACACTCCGAGCATATAAATAGAAGTTTATATTTTTCTTTCTACATATTTTTAATAAAAATGATTTAGAGACTAATAGCATTAAATCAATCAGCAATACCAATGTTAATTTCTCAGTGTTGATAATTGTATTATAATTATATAAGATATTAACATTAGGAGATTTGGGGCCAAGGATATATGGACACTCTGTGTACTATCTTGTAACATTTCTGTGAGCCTAAAATTATCTTGAAATCCCAAGTTAAAAAGTAAACCATCCCTGCAAGGGCAGAGTTAAAAAGGAAGTACATTTCCAAGATATCTGAAAGAGACAGGTATTCAAATATCAACACTAAGGGGATGTAATTCAGTGCTATACCTTTACTTATTCTTGATTAAATGCATGAGTTTGCTTACATTTGCAAATCAAATCTGATTAAATTATATGAAATAAGATAAAGCAGGAATATATGAATAAATATATCACTATATAAAATATCTTGGAGCTTAATGAATAAACAAGAATTAATATTATCTTAAAGAGTTGTAAAGGAGTTAAGAATTCACCATAAATCTAAATTCAAACTTGCTTACATTCTATACCAGCTTGCCTTTGTTCTTAAGAAAAAAATATTTTATAAATTCCCTTGGTTCTGGTGTGCCTGGGTGGCTCACATGTTAAGCGTATGTCTTCAGCTCAGGTCATGATCCCAGGGTCCTGGGATTGAACCCCGTATCGGGCTCCCAGCTCAGCGGGAAGCCTGCTTCTCCCTCTCCTACTCCCCCTGCTTGTGTTCCCTCTCTCACTGTATCTTTCTCTGTCAAATAAATAAATAAAATCTTTAAAAAAAATTCCCTTCCTTCTAAGCCATGTCTTTTAGCTTTACCTAATCTATTCATCACACCATTTACTCAGGTATAAAATGTCAGTCCTCTTTTACCCTTCCTTCTTCATTTTTGCTTCCATTGAGTTTCTAAGTCATGCCAAATCTTTGTCTCCATTATCTTCACTTTTTTTTTTTTTTTGAGAGAGAGAGAGAGAAAGAGCATGCAGGGGGGAGGGGGAGGGGCAGAGGGAGAGGGAGAGAGAATCTTAAGTGGGCTCCAAGGCCAGTGCAGAGCCAGATGCAGGGCTCTATCTCATGACCCTGAGATCACGACCTAAGCCAAAATCAGGAGTCAGATGTTTAACCTCCTGAGCCGCCCAGCTACCCCATTATCTTCACTTTTATCTTATGTTAAGTCCTTATTGTTTCTCTGGGGTACTACATAAGAATATCCTCCTAAATATCATCCTTATTTTCTCTGACTCAAATGGCCCATTCTACATATATAAGACAAATCATTCACTATAAATTATAGACCTGGTCATGTCCAAAAGCTTTCAAAGGAAATATATTACTTCAAAAAAGAAAGGAAAACAGAACAACAACAACAACAACAAAAAAAACACCTCTGTAATCTAGTATATACATCACGACTTCTTTGAGTCTTATAAACCTCAACTCAACCCCTTCTTTCCACACATGTTCCCTGCCTTCCCACCAAAATGGATTGCTTGCTGTTCCCTTCAGGGGCTCACACTTTTCCAACCCTGCCTTTGTTCGTGTTGTTTCCCTCCAGCTGAAAGTTTTTGTTCTCTCGGTCATTTAAAGGACCAGACTTAATGCGGCCACCAGAGAAGTGGGTGCTCAGAAAAGATCAATAGAATTAAAGAGAACACTGAAGGCGTTCTCTCAGAAGCAAGGATTACTCAAACTCAAGTTTCCGATCAACTCCTCCCTTTCCTACTTTACCCTTCTTACTGCAACAAACTCGACTACATACTTTTTAGCCTTAAAATAGTGACAAGCATGCTACTTGGGTCATAGTGCTTTTTTAGAGTTTGGATTAATAATAATCAGTGATCCACAATTAAATATGACATAATTATAGTTGTAGAAACCGTATGTCTCCTTTATTTTGCATACTGTTCAAATTTCCCACTAAAGGAAAGCATAACTGAGCTGGAACCATGACCTATCTTCAGCTCACTCTATTCAGAATTCTACTCTCTCACTGTATTTATTATCTAATATTTACAGAACCCCTGCATGTGGTTGTTTGAGCGGTGCCCTTTAAGAGGTTCACAAGGAGAGGAGTGAAGCTGAAATCTAGCCCATACTCTGCTTACCAAACCATAAGTACGACTCCATTTACACTTGCAAGTATGCATGTGTCATCTGCACAGAGGAAAGAGCACCTTTTTATAATTCACAGAAAGTGCAAGGGGGGATTAATCTAGTCAATAAACTTTAATGTATTATATAGAAAAACTTTTCAATACTGAAATCCTTGATGTGTTTCTTTAAATCCAATTTTGTTGATAGGAGTGCAATTTTCATCTAAGTGTATTCCAACACAGAAGCAGTAAGGACTTCCATGAATTAAACATACACACTCAACCTAGAAATAATAAAAAGATACATTAGGTCATTGGATCGATATCTTTTCCAATGTAAGATTGTCCTCTCTTGTATACTTTTCATTGCTTTGTCCCATTAGAGTTTAAACTATTTAAACTATGTTTCTTATTCTATTTCCCAAGGGTGTATATTCAAGAATCTAATAGAAGTCCATGAGAATGAATTGAAGTGTAGGCATTTTCACTTTATGGTTTTTTGGTGAAGTAAACTGGCCTAAAATTCAGGGCACTTTTTATTACTCTTATGTCTATTATTATTATTATTATTATTAATCAGTGATTATCTATTGGCCAACTCTTATATTCAACATGCTCATTATCTCTAATCCTCTCTACAAAGTAGCCTAATAGGTAGCATGATTCTCATTTTCACAAAAGAAAATTCAGGTGTTTAGTGATTTCCTCAAAGCCAGATGGTAAGCATGTGTTCAAACTTAGACTTAAATATAGTCTTCCTGGCTACACAAGATTTTCTCACTCCTTTAGATGAAATCTTGCAAACTGTGTTCTACTTTCTTTCATAAATTTGTTCAACAAATACTTACAGAATAATTCTTATGTGCCCTACATTTTCCTAGATGCTAGAGATGAGCAAGAGAGGTAATATTTGCTCTTAAGGGACTTACATTAGGGAAAGAGACAGTAAACAAATAGATAAATATATAAGCTCAGGTATCAAGTACTATGACATAAAAAAAAAAAATCAGTGTAAGGAAATAGAGAGGAACGAGTTTGGAAGTAGTGGTTAGAAGGTCAGAGGAAGTCTTTTCTGAGGCAGTGATATTTTAGTAATGACCTGAATGTAGGAAGAAGAAAGTCACATGTAGGTTGATTGGAAGAGTATCCCAGGTTAGAAAAAATCATGGCATTTTAGAGAAACTTCATGAAGGCCAGCATCACTAGAACAGGATGCATAAGGGGAAGAGTGATCGGAGAACGAGTTAGAATGTAGGTAGATCTCATAATGCAGGCTCAAGGAGGCAAAGGTAAGGAGTTGGGCTTTTTTTTTTTTTTTTTCTGATGAGAAACCATTGGAGAGCTCTATCTAAATTACATTTTTGAAAAATCACCTTGACTGCTGTGTCGAAAGTTAACTCTAGGGGGAAAAGAATGGAAACAGAAATACCAATTAGAAGCTATTGCAACAGCCTTCACAAGGGAGGAGAGTGGCTCAAGGAAGAGAGGCAGCCCTAGAGGTAGGGAGAAGGAGTTATATTGGAACCAAGTTGAAAACCGAGTTGGCTGGTCCTGCTGATGGAAAGGATGTGGGTGTCAGGAAAAGAGAGAAATCCAAGATCACACCTAGGTTTTACACTTGAGATACTCAGGGGATGTTTGTGCCATTTAGTGAGACAGGGAAAATTGGAAAGGAGCAGGATTTTAGGACTGGATAAATGGGAAATTAAGAAATTTGTTTCATCCATGTTATTACTTCTTGCTATATTTTATACGTGTTTCTCTCCCGTTTGGGGTCCATAACATTACATCAGAAAAGTTCTCAAAGGTGTTGGCAGATACCTCCCACAGATTTATGTAAGATGGGAAAACATGTCTCTACTCACCCACAAATATAAAAGTGCCCCTATTATTTTATATTATACCTACATAATTATTCATTGGGTTGTATAGTTTGATTTGGATCATCAAGTCAGTGATTAAGTTGAGCCAGAGAAGAAACATGCAATGAATATTAATCTTCTTTTTGCTCATAGATCATTCCTATGACATTCAGGGCCAATCTTCAGTGGGTCCATTTTCTCTATCTAACATGTGTGTTTTCCCATGGTCCTGAGACTGGAAACAAAGGTACAGAGTTCGCTGAGATTTTTTGCCTTTGTTGGTTTTTCTGTTGCTCACTTTCTTTCAGAATCATTCTCAAAACACATTTCTTCCAAAAACCTTCTGTGATTGTTCCAGGCCACACAGAAGAGAGCCCTAATCTCTCCTGAAGTTCTGAAGAGTGTATCATTTGTATCACTTCTGGAGTCCTTAGAACTGACAATTCTAAGCTTTCCTTTTATATCTAGGTGCTTTCTACCTAGTAGGATTGCAAGTTGCTTAAGGTAAGAAGTTATGTCTTTTGTATCACTCAGTTTGAGTACAGGGCTTGCTATAAGAGGACTTTGATTAGTTTTTGCTGATTTAAAAAGAAAGGAAAAAAGAAAGTCTCCTTTTCCAAAATTCAGAAAGGACACAAAACAGCAAAGTTATTTGGTACTTTTCATCCTATATTTGTGAAATCATAAACTGCTAATTCTGGAAGCAATATTACAAATAATGTTATCGAATTCTACCCTGCATTTGAATCTTTGCTAGGTAAACTGCCACTTGCTAAAATCAAAACAAACAGACAATTGAAAAGGACCAGGATATACATCTGTGCCTGCCGGTGAAATGCTTTGGTTTGTTGGTGACTGGTTTGTTCTTTGGAGTTTTACCATTTTTAGTTATATTTGTATATTTTGAACCTTACTGACAGTTCTACGATTTATTTTACATGTAAATGGTGATCATCAATATGAGTAGTAAGAGGGGAGGCCATAACATCACATGGGGAGGAAGATTTTCAACAACCAAGTTCAAGACTCCTCTCCACTTGATTGGAACTTCAAGTGATAATTATCTGGTGATAGTCATTAGGATTAATGCGCACTCTTTTGATTTTATAATCTGTAAGGGTCATCGAAACAAGAACAGCATTCACTAAATGGTTTATTATACTGAGAAAAAAACTTTTGACCAGCCAACAAGTACAAGTGTCCATATATCCTTGGTTAAGTTTGCTTTTTTTCTACTGGCTAGTCTTTTGCAAACTTGAATTTGTGACAGTGAAGTTTCAAGGACTGTATCACCTTTTAGTAAAATTATCAAATAAGTTTTCTAGCCAAACACAGCAGAGCCCTGGAACACTTAGACTCAACTGAGGTCCAGATCCTTTTTGAGGTTCAGCCTAAAATAGTGAGCTTTTGTCTTTATGAACCTGTTTTACTGGAAAAAAAAACATGAAATTTTTACCATGAAAGGAAATGAGGCAAGAAGTGCTTGTCTATATTCAAAGACTTTTGCAATTACACATAGAAAGACCAGAATTATTTTTCTCAAGCCACAAGTTGAAAGTAGGGTAGTCTCATTTCTATTTTACATCTATTCCCATTGATCAACGTGGCTAGATAATTCCACCACCCTTTCCCACAGTTTTGATTCAATCTGTTATAAGTCCTTCTTTTAGAATGCTCGCTGTGCCCAGTGGTCAGAAACAAATTTGGTTCAATACTAAACTGAGTAATTCAAGTGGACAGCCAAATAGCTGATATTATACTCATCAGTGACTGAAAACAAAACAAAACAAAAAACCCCCACAGGGATAAATTGGATTTGGTGAGAGAGATGATAAAAGACCTTGGTGAAAACATAATGAGAAGGTGTGTCAACATGGAGAATTTCTATTTCCCTTTTTGAGTACATTTTTATAGGTATGATTTTGTGATATATCTTATGCTTTTAGCATAGTATTTCTTAAACTTCTACTACCACAATGGCTTGTCAAATTCCCATGTGTAGCTGACCATCAGGAATTCTCCAAAAGAGGCTCACTGAGCAAATGAGCTTGCATCTTTTAATATAAAAGTCAGAGAATATTAATGCTAAAACTAATCACCTAGAAATGGTCTAAGGGGAAACAGAAAAATAGGGTCCTGATTCTTCCCTCTAGACCAACAGAATCTCGATGAAGAGAGAATTATCAAGATGTAGTTCTAAAACATTCAAACTCCTCTTCGTGATGAGAATGTGTAATTAGCACATCTGTGTTTGGGAAGATGAAGGTTAACTCATCTTGTGCTAGAAATATCTTCAAATATGACATGCAAATTCATGGCAATTTCAATACTCATTCACCTCCTCCTGTGTGCCAGGCACCATGGACAGAAAGATGATGAATAAGATAAGAAACTGCAAATTCCAAGACAAGATGATAGTTGCGCCTTTAAGAAGGCATCTTGATTTTTCCGTAACATGAGGATATTTCCTAAACTTTCTCTTTGATTCGAGCAGTTAGAACCTTTGTGGACCTCAGGTTCATGCCAAGTCTAAAACCTAACTTTATGATTCCCAAGAGTTGCCAACATAATTAGAGAAAAGGAGATGAGTAAAGTATGAAAAATAAAAGAGAGAGGGAGAGACAGAGGATGAGCCAACATAGAGAATGAATTTAACTGAAACAGAGTTTCAGTTGGAAAATATCAGTTTGAAGTTGTCTTAGGTTGATCCTTCACAAAAATACTATTAAGACTTTCAAGTTGGAAAAGAACGATCTGTTTGAGTTATATGGTAATGGACTACTGAAGAAACATTCTAAACCATGTTCTTATGGCCAGAAAGCCACGCAGAAAGGATATTGTTTCTTTTAGGACCACAAAGAATGAGATAGAGATGGAGAGACCAAGAGAGATAGATAGTAATCAGAATCCTGCAAACCTAAGAGAGATGCGAAGTGATTATAAAAATTAATATTAACTTTGTATATAGTTTTCCTAATTTGAAATTGTTCATACACTGCACTCAACAAAATGTCTGGAACATCATGCTCATTCAAGAATAAATGTACAGCCAATATTTAAAACTGTGTAATTGTAAAGATGATTACTATTCCATAAACTGTAATGTTAAATGTGAATGTCAACAAGAAGGAACTATCAGGGATTTGGGATGGCTTCATCCTTTATATCCCTTTGGTGAACATAAAATAAGAATGGAGACGATACAGGAACATTCTGTTTCCTGAGGACACCCCTAGTACTGAGTCAGCATGATTACTTCAACAAACATACTTTGATCATCTACAATTGTTTTTTACTTCACAATGCTCATGCTCTAATGAAAAGAGAGCCTATAAAGAGAAGACAAACAACGAGGACTACAATAAAGCTGAAGGCAGCAAAAAATTTTTAAAAAGGAGAAAATATCATTGGCAACTGACACTTAACTATCTTGTAAATTGTAACAAAAGCAGTTTTTTAAAGAATTTAAGAGGAGGCAATCTTTCCACAAGTATTAAGTTATGTGTTCTCCTGGAATTGAACATGGAAAGTTATAATGTATAAGGTAAGATCCAGTTTAACTGAAACAGAGTTTCGGTTGGAAAATACCAATTTGAAGTTGTCTTAGGTTGATCCTTCACAAAAATACTATTAAGACTTTCAAGTTGGAAAAGATTAAGTATAAAGAAATGCTCTTTCTACGCTTGTCCTATGTACTTGGCACATAGGGGGTACCAAGTACATAGGGTCTCTGTTTCTGTAGATTATAATTATTTGTAATTTTTTTTTAAAGTCTACCTTCTGAAATATTTTAAATTCTGTCAGTTGGTCATGGAACATGGTGCCTCTTAGAAACTTGCTTTTCAGTAGTACCTCCTTGGACGTAGGAGAGTGGAAAAGTCTTCCACCCCCAGATTAGACCCAAAGTGGCTTCCAGGGTAATTGAGAATGACCAAAAATATCATGGCAATTTCTACCTTACTGGGAGGAAAAATGAAAGTTACCCTACGACATCAAGGAGTACTGGCCACACCTTCTATGAAATGAGTTAAATGACTTTTATTAATCCCCCCCTACAAATACAGAAATACTTATATTCCCCTGTAACACTGATTAGGCACCAAATGATTGTATAAGGCTGTAGGAATCTAACTCACTATATCTTCAACGAAAGTGGTAGTTTTTTAGGAAGGATGTGTTAAGTAGCCTTAGCACATGCCAAATAGGTAATTGAAGAAAAAAACATCATGTGCAAAATTTAGGACAAAACTTCTCTTTCACCAGAAAAGACCCTAATTATATATTACATTTTGATCATGGAAAAAATCTTTTACTTACTACCTATCCTTTATAGATGTAGTTCCCTTACATAGATGCCATTCCCTTGATGTATATTTGAGGTAAGCTTTAATTCACGAAGATGATTTTCTTTAAACATTATTTAAAAATGCATGACCATAGAAGGGGAAACATGTAGACAACCAAATCCCATCACATATGCATACATTTAACTTTCATCAGTGTCTATAGGGCTTTGCGTGTACTAGCAATGCAAGATTTTGTGGGCCTTTTTAACTTACTGACTGGGTTACAATGTGAATTTTCGGTTAAATTCCCAACTAAATCATTTCCTGGTTCCTTAAATCTTTGTAAAATTAGCAAATGACTGGTTGCTGCTTGGTTTACTGCTGCTCCTTAACTCCAGGGTTAAAGAATGATAGTTAAAACACCTTTGATAAGTACAACTTGGGTTAAGACCTAATACACAGAGTCCCTTCCACAAATGAAATTTATAACAAACTTCCGGTGAACAATTGGAAGTCTCTAATAAAATATGACACAGATCGGTAAATTAACTTCTATGAATTAAGACCTAGAAGAGTTTTGACTCACATTATTTTTCTTTGTTTGCATTCCTTTCTTAAATGACTGAGCAAGCTTATCAGAGCAACAAATTACTCAGTGTCAAAACCATAAAGGCAGATTCAGGATGAAACTAAATGTGTTTGGTACCTCCTCCTATGTGCCAAGTACATAGGATAAGCATAGAAAGAGTATTTCTTTATACTTAATCTTATAATTCTGTTTTATTTTTCAGATAAAGAAATTGTAAGCTGGAAGATGTATGTATCTTATACAAGGTCACATACCAAGTACATAAGGGGAAGCTGGACATTAATATATTGGTTTGATATGAAAACTCCTGCTTGTATTTTATTCCACACTGTCTTTCAGTTTGCATTAATTATCTGAAGCTACAAGCTTGATTGGAAAATCCTGAATGCTCATTTGGAATCTGGTATTGCTTTGGGAGGAACCAAGGGAGTTTGCTTAGCATAACCTGCTTGAATGGTATCTGTTTGCACTAATCATTTCTTAAAAAAAAAAAAAAAACACTTTGCTTATATGAGTTGTTAGTTTTCCAGCTTCTCACATCCATGAATTACTGTCACTGTCATTATAACAGTGGCAGCAAACATAGAGGGAGTGATGTAGTTAAGGGAAAGCATGTTACCAAGAGTAAGATCAGAATTTATATAGTCCTAAAGTGTGATATTTTACTCACGATGGCATACTTCTTTGTAACATAAACTATAATGAGAATGATTTATTTATCAACTAAAAAAACTTTATGTACTCTTTTCATCTTGCCAGCTTTAAAGTCTACTTGCAAAAAGGCCAACCTAGAATTACAAGCCCATAAAAAAAAATGAGAAGAGAAATTTTCATTTTCTCAAACTTCAAACATGGCACAAATTAATGAAAGTCTTTTATCCATGTGGCTCATTTTTAATTATCTTGGGCTGATAAGAGAATGATGATAGCTCCTAAGTCTTTGAAAATAATAAATAAGAATAATCCTCCCTTAAATTCTAGGAACCCATCCCATATATCAACAGAAGTACTCCGTGTATGAGAAAATAAGTGAAAATCTAAACATAGTATGTTTGACATTTTGGAGCATCCTTGGAGAGACATTGATTTGTAATTCAGATCACATAGCATCTTTGATTTCTCCCACTTGCCCATGCACCCTCCCCAAATAAAACACAAAAGCTTTATCTGCAATGGATGGAGAGCAACCCAGGAATCTGTGCAGAGACTATCCATCACATTTCTGTCTTAATTGAATGACACCAGAATGAGATCGATAAAATGTAACAAGAGACAGCTTTGCATTTCCACACTCACTTATTCCCCCTCTCTATTACTCTCAGCCACCACCGTGACCAGAAAGCCCAAGTACAGAACATGAACCCTGCTGCCAGGCAAGCTGTTAGGATATGAATAAACTTGTCAGAGACACAACCAAACTTATAAACATTAGAAGGGAGCTGGGGTGACAAAAGGTTATTAGAGGAGTACCAAATAGGGTTCTTAAAAGAGGCAATTTCATAGATGTATTTTCAGCCCTAAATAACCTCCCCCCAATGCAATGCTTCAGTTAGAGAATCTCTACAGCTCTCCCTCTGTACCCAAGATTTCTTGAGAATGTCTGAATGTCTGAGTCTCAAAAGCAGATGTGGTGATATCTCAGCTCAAATCTCCAAGTCCTAGAATAAAGGCCAGGCAGCGTGAGGTCCGTATGTACAAGGTTCCTGAGCTCGCCAATGCATTATTGATAACCTCATCACTCTGCTAAAAGCAAAAGCCGACACTGTTATAATCTCAACCTTCTCCTGAAGAGGTCTGGCTTTGCCTTGGAATCGATCACAGGAAGAAGTAAAACCAAAGAGCAAAACTGTACCAGTAAACATCAAGAAGGTTAAGAAGTGCCTGCTACATTCACTTCACTCAGTGTGTTAACAAAAATCACATGGCCTGCTTTGGTGTTTTTATACCTTTGACAGGTTACGATATGGCCGTACGCTAGGCTGTCGGCTATAATAATTCATTTCATATAATATTCCACATCTTGAACTTGGTAGAAGGAACAGAAGTCCGAATTTGAAGATAAACACGTCTTTACTGTGGCTTCCAAAAAGGCAGGTTTCTTTTCTTCATTCCAGTAGATTTTCTTTCTATCGTTTTGGAAACTTCATTAGATGTAGGTGACTGCTCTGTCTTCACACAATTTCTTTTTCATTGCATGTGATGCCTAATGAAAGATGCATCTCCAGAAATCTTCTCTATAATCTTACTTTTATTATTGAAATTATAATGCAAGATTACAGCATATATTAGTGCCTCACTTCTTCATAATTCTTACATTTTTAATTGTTTTCATAAATGATCCTTTGAATAATATGAAATATAAAAATCCCATCTCATCCCAAGTAGGTTAAAGAGAGAGTTATAATGTATATCCAAAGCATGATTTAGAGCTTGAATGTTTTCCACGTTCAGACAGGGAGTTAAAAATCTTAAGTAGCCTGTCTTTGCTGTTAAAAAGAAAAGAGCGCTATTTTCTTAGCTGGAGGATGGCCAAGCAATCTGCAAAATAATCATTAGCGGCAGGTTACTCCTGAATTCTGAGCAAAGGAGCTTGCGATGAAATCATTATTTGCAAATGAAAACAATGGGTCATATGGAACAAAGGGCAAAACATACACAATTTCATTGCATCTGCAGTACTGGTCACCTGAGGCAGGAGCAGATGGCTGCCTGACCAGGTAGGAGACAAGGCATGCACCAATGAACCTGCTTCATCTACCTTTTACTTGTTGAGGCTTGTATTTGATGTCATGTTAAAAATTCCCCAAGTTGCAGGTTATGATATTCCCCAACACAGAATCAGGCCCCAGAAAATGTGGATAGAATAGGAAGAATAGTATGCATCTTTATACATGCATGCACAGATTGGGGGAAAAAAACCTGTTACTTGGTATATTCTAATATAATTAAAACTTAATGCACCTCAAGGCTTATATCACACTGTTTCATGATGGCTCATGCCTTTCAGTGGAGTCACTGTCCATTTTCCCAAGGGCTACAGGAGCTTAACCCCTAGGAAGAAACAAGCTTCATGGAATGTGGAACTTATTTGAGCTACATAAACTTAAACTATGTTGGAATAAATATATTCTACCTCAAATCATTTTTTTATTTCACTTACTGCTTTTTGCTTTAGTCTATGGTTAGTACATTTGGCAATAAGAGAGTGAGGCTATTTCTGCTGTGAGCAAGCACATCACAGGGTGGGGTAGGGGAGAAAAACAACGAACACTAAAATATAACAAACACCACTGGGGTTTGGGAGCCCCAGAGTGGGATCTGGTCATCCTGATAAGGGTGCACTTCCCACTGGGGAAGTTGACTAACCCCACATATGCCATATAGATCAGAGGCTAGGAGCTGAATGTAACTGTACATAGTGTGAGTTCACACAAAGAACATCATTAATGCTGTGGGGTGCTTCTTGTTGTTGATGTTATTGCATGTGTGTTGTTTTTAATTTTTAAAACGAGGTTATGGCTAATTAGGGGTGTTGGCACGGCTTGCACTGATGAAGAAAATGATTACAATTATAAAAGACTTCTGGGGCCAGAGCAGTCAAAGATGCTGACTGCTACCCATGCTAGCCCAGAGGTGTCTCTATGGTTGTCAAGGATGATTATGCTAGAAGCAGCCTGGATTTATTAGGTTTTTCTTTTTTCCTATAGGATTCAAATGCCCATGGATGTGGCTCATAGTCTTACCAGACTCCTAGTTCTCTCTTGTGTTTTCCCTGAACAGTCAAAATACTCAAGGAAGAAAAACCCCATCCTATTGTACTTTCCAGAGGCTATGATAAGGCAGGATGAATAAAAGGGAAAACTTATCTTCCCTAAGTAACTTTTATAACACTTCATCATTCTTTAAACTTAAATTCAGTATCAAATGTGTTTATTTTTCACCTTCTATAGATGTGAAACTGGGAAGAACAAGAGAACACATTGGATCTACACCAATAAAGTGAGAAAGGAACAGAGTGAATTTTACTCTAGAGAACTTATTTTGGGGGGCACAAAAAAGAAAAGGATAGAAAGAGAACCTTTGTTTAATCCTGTGGTATAACTTATTGAAATGCAGCCTCTAAACATAGTTTATGTTTGAGTTTGCCCCCCCCAACCCCCACCATGAGTATTCTTCCTTTAGGACATGTGCATTGATTACATCACATTACAAAAGAGTCTGAATGGGTATTCAAATAGCTGCTGTAATCAAAAGATTCTTTTTTCAAGGCAACAACCATAGATTTTTATAGTTTTTTGCATTTAGCTATGGACATCCTAAAATGATAGAAAGATTCTCATTTGTGTTTCCCCCCACTGGAAGCTATTGAATTGTCTTGGTTTTGTACAGTGTAGAACAATCCTGCAATAATAAAACATTTCAACTTTGTACAAAAGGTGAAGCTTTCCATTTGAAGTTTTTCTTTAACAGAAAAAAAATGGAGAAAATGGGCTGACAGCTATAGAAAATTTAAACAATTCCCCTTGCCAAGATACGTATTTCATGAGTTTTCTCTAATTTCAGATTTGGTGCATATGTGTCGTGTTAACAATGAATGCTTTCAATTTCAACATTCAGTTTCTTCTCTCCCTGCTCAAACCAATCTTCACCTTTTAATAGGCAATTATTTTTCTAATCGTTTCTTAAAAACTTTCTTGAAGATTGTGAGACATGAGCTCTAAGTTATACATTATGGATGCATTTAAAATAAACTGAGAGAGTGGTTAATTGTAAAATGTACTTGAATGGTAAAAGTATCTTAGAATAAGGAAAAGAAGCAAGGAGGCTATACTTCAAAGTATTAAAAAACTTTGGTAACTTACAAATTCATAAAAGTCACAGGGGAATCAGTTGAGAATTCTTTTAAGAAAAAATATGAGCAAAGTAGTATTGGCTGTGATTGTTTTAATGGGATATGTAGTCTTTATATGGTTTTCCCCCATCAGCATTAAACTTCTCTTCACAAAATAGAATACTCTCCCATTTTCTCTCTTTGTAACCTGTTACCTACATGGAACATACTTTTCTGTGTTGAAAAAGAAAAAAACCCTAAAAAAACAAAAACCAAAAAAAAAACCCCATAAAACCAAGCTTTTATCATCTTAACTGTTCATATATATACTTTCATTCGAAAGATAGTGTCTCAGAAAACATTCTCGTCTGGCAAAACAAAACAGAAGAAAAACTAATTAGAGAATAAATAATATACTCTATCTTATGAGAATCAATTTAAATATCAGGCATGGAAAAAAAAGACAATGCCATCCAGCCCTGTAATACCTTACAAAAATGCTTGTAGCAATGTTGCAGACACAAATAGAATGATGAAAACTCATGTGGCTAAGCAGTTGAAATTTGTAAAGGTGATATTGTAAAGATGATTCCAACAGCATTCAATTCAAATCAGAAAAAAATCAGTTGGTGTTTCATGACCCAACTGAACAAACCTATAAAAAGAGCTTCCGTCAATGTTTTAAAATTAATTTATGACAGGCTGTTTAAAAGACTTGTTTAATTATTAATAGAAACAATTTATCTCATAGATTTTTTTAAAAGTTGCACTTGATAGTTAATCTACCGCTGATTCAACATAGAAGGTAAAATACAGAAAGTGGCTGAGCCAATACTGCAAAGATCCTAATTAGTATCATGCTATAGAAAAACAATGAAGTGATTTTGTCACCAATTACTGACAATTAGCCTAAGTACAACAGTTAATTTCATGGAAATAAAACCACTATAAAATGAAAGGAACAAAACCTATCATAATGAATGGCATTTGCCTGCATTCCTCTACTGGTTATTTAATTCACAAGCCATAAAAGTTTTGAAACAACTTGAACAGCTAAACACGTATGCAGAAATCAAGTCTGTTTATCTGGATTTTCTGATTTTTAAGCATCTGTGGAAACATGTAATTTAGCAATAGAATTATGCATATCGAATTTCTATCCCCTAAACTAAATATATTATACTTCCAGCCTGTGTATTTGTTAAACAATAAAATCTAGTATATTAAGTTGCAGAGAAATATCTTGTGATAGCTTGCCATTACACGGCTGTAATGTGTCTAGATATAGTGAACTGCCAATTATTGTCAAAATGTTACAATGTTAAAAGTTCTTCCTCTCCCTTGCACTTTTGACTCTCTCAAACTTTTTCTCTCTACTTGCTTCTTTTTTTAATGAAGCACTGTTGTTTGTTGCTCTTGAGCATGGGAATGTAGGGGCTTGTGCCCCCATGTCAGTTTCATCTCATGCGTTAACTCTGCCATAAGTTTCAGAGTTGCACTATGAGGCGGCATCCCCAAGTCAAATCAGCTTTAAAATGTTGTTCTGGACTCTCTGAAAGCCTGAAAAGATTCATTTTGCAAGGTATCCACCAATCAACAAAGAAAAAGCAATTCAAGGCCAGTGACATCTAAAGCTAAACTTCAAAAAAAAAAAAGTACCCTTGTGAATATTTTTCTAGTTTCAACAAGTTCCGAAAACAAAACTTGAAAACCTAACAAAACATCCACTATCAACTATTGCTTAATAAATAGCCACATAGATTTTACAACTTTAGGTATACAAATAAACATTTTAGAGGGTTTTGGCCATGCAGAGATAAGATCCTCTCTGGGGAGACCACTAGAAACTGCTTGGTCTTTTGTGCAGACTCCTGGAATGTGCTTGCTTTTCATTTCTTTCTTTGTATCTGGCACACTGGCCTCACAGGCAGTGTCTTAAGCCATGCAGGGTCAGGGCAAACAGAGAACTGCATTCATGGACAGATCAAGTTTATGTGAGAATCTGCTCCTCCACTGCCCTCAATCTCCATATGAATTGTTAATAAAATCTCAGCCTGAAAGCTCATCACCCCAACAGTGGGGAAGTCATGCAGAGAATCCTCTAGTTCAGAAAAACAAGATTTCTTTATCTTTTTCATCCTTCTCCAACATTCGTGGGAATTCTGCCATGTAACCTCCTCCTGAACCAACCATCCCCCAACACACAGCCCACCTCTCTCTACTGCTCTCTTGGTCGCACCTGATCCTCAGGGAGGGCGGGGAGCTAAAAGACAAAAGAAACATTCTGACACCCACAGCAAAGCTACCACAACATCAACTTTGCCTCTGCAGTAATTTGCTGCTATAAAAACCTTCAGGCAAAAGGAAATATCAATGCTTAATATTTTCCAGTTTGTGTCGAATAGCTGGAAAGACTTTCCCATAGCTTAATGACACCGCATGAACTAGAGAGCCACAGATATAATAAAAGGTCACATATAAAGTGAAGAAGAATCATACCCTAATTAACTTGATATCTCCATGCAAATACTGGACAGGAACAATACTCGATGTATGTTGCAGGCAATCTTGCGTGCATCTTCTAACCTTGCTACAGGCTAGCTGGGCCTCTTGTTTCCTCTGCTTTTGCTCCTTGCAAACTGTTTTAATATCGAACGCTTTTCAGAGGGATGGGCTGATGAACGAAAACATGAATTTCCTGCTTGCCCTTTAAGGTGGGTTAAAGGGGGTGCTAGCAATCAATTACAGAACAAAAGAACAAAAAAAAATGACTTAGGAACCTAAGGAGTGAATGTGTTACATTCTTTGCAGGCTGTTTTTTTTTTTAATAACTGTTTCATTTTTATTCATCCTTATCATGAAGAATAAACAGTATCTATTTCATTAAAAAAAAAGAAACAAGTTTACCCAGTAGAGTAGTAGCTCCTGAAGGAAATGTTTTCTACTCAAAAAGGCTTCAAATGTACTCAACTTCCATTTCAACTTGAAAATGATGTTACAAAGAATAAAAAAGTTTGAAATTTCATCTGAATTTGTGCTCTAGATTTTCAAATTGCTTTAACACAGTCAGGTCCATTTCAGAATAAAAGGTTATATTTTCTATTTTAAGTGACATTTTAGCCCTATTAAATCTTTGTTTCCTCATTTTATTTTGGTCAATAAAGCAACCATAACTTCTAAACTCTTTGCACATAAACTGATCCAAGGTATTTTCATTAAACTTTTCTTTCCTGTAACTGCACATCAAAAAAGTTGAATATCATTTAAAAACAAATATTTCTGAAGTATATATAAATAAATGTAAATTTCTATTACCATATATCTAGAAATGCCATATTTGAGAAGGTAAAAATACACAGACACACACACCCCCAGACTTGCACAAACATATTTAACTTAAAAACAACAAAGTAAAAGGAACACAAAATGATTCCTTAACCACTCACACAGTAATGTCATATAAATGTATTGACTCGCTCTATTTATCTAAAACAAAGTCACTATTATAAATAGTACATTCCTTTGCTCTATATCTATAGATATCACTTTAGTATGTGAAATATAGGAATCAGTAGTTCAAAGAATTCACTTACATAAAATTTAAGTCACAGAAGTTTGATAAATTTTCAAAACAAAATTAAATTTAGGTTATAGTAAACATCCCAATGATTTGTGGAATTCAGTTTAGGTATTAGGGCTGAGAAACTCATTAAACTACTAAGTTGAACAACAAATGCAAAATAAAGTTCAATATTATCCTTCAGCACTGATAGAAATTATTATAATATGTATTAAACATCGAAATTCCAACTGTTCTTCACAATATACGTAAACCAGTCTTTAAATACATAAAGGTAAGTCGATGAATGTTAAAGACTTGCACAACCACACAAATATGTGAAAAGCGTTATTTTAGGAAATGGAGAATGATCTGAAATATTTACTGTTCTTTTACATAATACTTACTAAGCTAATTTTATGGTTATGAGTTTAATATTTAAGTAGGGCTAGGTGAAACAATAATTTTTATTCATAGACTGTGTTTTCGTATCAACTATACTCAAATTTTAAAAAAAGACCATATGTTTCTGAATTGTATCACCTCAAAATTTTAATGTGTTGACTTGCTTCCATTAATTTGCAGAAGAATAGTAATATTTTAGTGCAGAATTTATATTACCAAATCTCAATTTCTATTGTGATGGTTACTTTCTGAGAAGCAGGAATTAATGGTTTGGTAAATTCCCTTTAAGAGTTTGCTTTTCAAAAGATGTGTGTTCAAAATATTACTGTAGTTCTAGAGTAGGGCTTCTCAACATTTTTCTCCAAGAATGTGTCTCATTGATTTCCAGGGAGCCCTGCAATTCATAACAGGGTGGAAGAAGGGGCCAAGTAACACGCATGTTACTGGTAGGCTTGGAAGGTGGCAACTGATAGCGCTTTTGTCTCTGACTAGAAGCTTGGTGAGCCACAGACACAGGAGTTGTTCCTGAGAAACAGCCTGGAGATAGCAACAAGATGAAGCAATTGAGAACTGTAATCTGGACATGTGTATTTATATTCAGACTATATATATCAATGTGGCCATAGTATGGTTTATCAAGGCTTTTAGGGAGCCTCCAGATGAACCCAGAGACAAGATGAGGCTTCCATCTTGTTACGGACTGAATGTTTGTGCCCCTTCAAAATTCACACCCCAGTGTGGCTATATTCAGAGATGGGGCCTCTGAGGAAGTAATTAAAGTTAAGTGAGGTCATAAGAAGGGGGGCCCCAATGTGATAGGATTAGTGTCCTTATAAGAAGAGACACTAAAGCGCTCATACTGGCTCATGCTCAGTACCTCTCCCTCTCCCCCTCCTTCCCTCTCTCTCCCCACATGCACGGAAGAAAGACCAAGTGAAGACATAGAAAGTGAAGTTCTCCAAGCCAGAAAGAGAGTCCTTACCAGAAACTGAATTTATTCTCACCTTGATCATAGACTTAAAGCCTCTGGAACTGTGAGAAAATAAATTTTTGTTGTTTAAGCCACCCAGTCTGTGATATTTTGTTAGAGCAGCCTGAACAGATTAGCATACATATTAACACCAGCAACAACAATACCAAATTGGAATAAATAATGAACTACATTCTAAAGCTAGTTCTGTTTTACCTATCATCTCTTCCCCTCTTGTTGAGCTATGTGAAGTGGACAAGAATCTCTGTTTCCCCCACTCCTGTTGTAAGGTGTTAAGCCTTCCACCCACCTGCTGGAAGGCCAGTGTGTCTTTAACCAGCGTTATTGATTAGATACCTAAACTAGAGGGGGTAATGTTTAATTTCTCATAGAGTCATTTTCCTTCAAAATGCCTAAGTGAGAAAAAATTATTAGAGCATAATGAGGAGGAGCATGGATTTTAGAGTAAAGGTTGAGGTATAGATGAGCTCCAGCTAGCTACTAGGTCTTTGACTTTTTAGGTCACTTGGCCCGTCCAAGCTCTGGTTTCCTGAGCTGCAAAATAGGATCAACATCACTCATATCTGAAGATTGTAAATAGTAGGTGCTGCTAATAACATAGTATGAATCTTCATTATGATTATGATCATTATTTCCCTCTAAGGTACCAGAACTAAGATGCCAGAAATTCAACTGAGTTACCATAAGTCTACATTTGGATTCGCATATTCTTTTCATTCTTTTTTTTTTTTTTAAGATTTTATTTATTTATTTGACAGAGAGAGACACAGCAAGAGAGGGAACACGAACAGGGGGAGTGGGAGAGGGAGAAGCAGGCTTCCCACAGAGCGGGGAGCCCGATGCGGGGCTCGATCCCAGGATCCTGAGATCATGACCCCAGCCGAAGGCAGACGCTTACCGACTGAGCCACCCAGCCGCTCCTCGCATATTCTTCTTTTAAATTTCACCTTTATTGAGGTATAATTGATACATAAAATAGTAAGATATTTAAAGGGTATACCATGGTGATTTGATACACGTATATATTGTAAAAGGCTTCTCTCCATCTAGTTAAGTAGCACATCCAAGTTCTACGCTTGTAGCAAATTTCAATTATATAATACAGTGTAATCAACTATAGGCACCAGGTTCTACATTAAATCCTCAGACCTCATTCATCTTATGGCTGTTTGTACCCTTCTGCCAACTTCTTATTTCCCCCACCCTGCTGCCCCTGGCAGTGACTTTTCTACTTTCTCTTTGTATGAGTTTTATTTTTGCTTTTTTCAGATTCCACATAAAAATGATACCATGCAGTATTTGTCTTTCTCTGTCTGGCTTCTCTCACCTAGCATAATACTCTACTCAGTTTCCATGTTGTCAAAAATAGCAGGATTTCCTTCTTTCTCATGGCTGAATAATATTCCATTGTATATATGTACCACATCTTCTTTATCTACTAATACATAGATGAACACTTAGGTTTCATCCATATTTTAGCTATTGTGAATAAGGCTGCAGTGAACATGGGTGTGCAGATAACTCTGAGATCCTGTTTTCACTTCCTTTGGAAATATACCCAGAAGTGGGATTGCTGGATCAGATGGTATTTCTATTTTTTTTTTATTTTTTATTTTTCAAGGAACCTCCCAATTGTTTTCCATAGTGGCTGCACCAATTCATGTTCTGAAGAACTCACATAACCTTAATGCCTTCCTAGACTCACCGTCATGGAATGACTTTTTAGTGTAATGCCTGAAAATTTCTTCAGAGTTCAGTATGAGAGTGTCTCATCCCAATGCTAGGATGTTTCTGAGGACTCTGTCTCTGACATGATCTTTTAAGAGTGACTGGTGTGAGTCCTCCATTCACATCACAAAAGGTATGTCTTCCCACAGTCTGTTTTCGTCCTGGTTCCAAGCAGTTTTTTGTTAAATGACTATTTGACTTTTGTGGGCACACTCCCACTGTTAATCCCTTGATTCAGTCTTCCTTTTCCATTTCTCCCTGTAGGGCTTTCAGGCAGTTTCAGATTTGGGTAAAGACTTACATTTTTAGGAAGATGGATTTAGAAAGTGAAAGGCAGTTCAAGTTATGGGACCAGACTGTGGGGTTCACAGAAAGCACGGCTCCTTTATGAGCTGTGTGACCTTGGACAAATTGCTAATCCTTCTTGGTTTCTTCATCTGTAAAATAGGTGTAATCTCAAAGGATTCAATGAGTTACTACAAATTTGCTAGAAGAGTATTTGGGGGATGTTAGCTACTCAATACATGTTAGCTATTAATACTGTGTCAAAATAGGCACCGTGCAAATGAAAAAGCCTAGCTTCATTAAATAAAACAGGAAAATCTTGATCATAATAGATATAAAGCAATACAGGAATATGAGGTTTGCCCTCAAATACATTAAAACTTAATTGGTGAAATAAATTCAGTTGTTAAAGAAATTTTAAAAGAAAAATAGAGAAGATTTTGACAGCTTGGTACGTGATTAATTTATAAATGAGATACACACACAATAGGGTGATGCTTAAGGATTTCCAGAGTGAGATCTCTTCAGACAGGAGACTGTGCCAATGAGTTATTTCTGATGCTCTGATGATGGTTCAACATGTTAGTAGGAAACAGTATGCTTCTTTTTGCTCAAAAATGGAAGCTTAAGGAAGGTTAAGGATGTTTTGTGAAAAATTATTTGAGCCATAAAGACTATGAGATTATCAAAATAATATTTGTCAAAAACATGCCACATCTGCAGGCTCTATGTGGGACATTTTGAAGCCATTTGGGTACTTGATGAGACCATATAATAGAGGATATTCTATTTCTAGCCCTATTTCTGTTTTTTTTTTCTATTACTATACATTGCTTTAAAGGTCATAGTGAAGATTTTACAAGTATGATCCATCCTTGCTATTAATTTAAATATAACTCTCTATTCTCATTTAAGAAAGATAATATGTTATATGTGAAATATATAAAATGTCAAACAAAACATATAAAATCTTATTCTATTTTATTCATGCTCTACAGTGGATAACATTGAAGTGACTTATTTCAAATTAAACTCTAAGAGCTCATTTGATTCTAAGATGACATAAATATGATAAGGAAAATTGAAGTATGATTCTTCCAAATTGAAGCTGCTAAACAGGAACCAAAATGATTAAACCTGTGCCTACTGAATATAAGCTTACCTCCAAAATTTTCAGCATAACATATCTCTTCATAGTTGTTCAAGAAATTACTGTCTCTCTAAATTGTAACATTAATGTGGCTAAAGTGATTTTGTTCAACAATTGATCACTTTTCAGAAGTGCAACTATCAGTAGAATCAACGTATTGGCTTAGGTCTAAGTAACAGCAAAAATTACATGCTGGAGAAAACCCAAAAACAATAAGAAATAGTTAAAACACAAAGATTTTCCTAAACCTTTGAAACTATTTTTTTTTACAAGATTCTTTTTCTTGGTTTGAAAAAAACCTTTCAAGTTATTTTAGAAATGCTTTGAATGTGGCAGTTCTGAATAGGTAGATGCCAGGGATACCACTCTTATTTTTGAATATGCAGACAGTTGAGGAATTCAATTACATACATGTTGCTTATTCAGCTTTATTTAACTCTGTAGATGTTTGCTCTCCAAGGAGTCCCAAGGTCTTTGGACTTGTGCATTGTGTCAAGAATAAATGAGAATCAGGTCACAACAGGTTCAAATGCAGAGTACAGACAGCTCTATTTGATTCTATGCTTGGCAAAACACACTCTTCTACACTTAATTCTCAGAACTATAATTCAAAATTAAGCTCTAAATATAGAGGGTTCTCGAAAAAATTCCTTAGTCAAAGTTAAGCTGAAATCTTTAGATTATGGGAGGACAAAAGCATGGTTTATATGACAAAGTTTCATTATCTTTCTGAAATATGAAATTAACTAAAATGTGGGTTACAATATGTATTGTGTATAATAGTTTATGGTCAGCTGAACAGCACATGTGAAATATAACAATGAAAATATAAGAAAACCAGTTGAAGTAGAATTTAAGAAATAAAAGAATACATCCATTTCATAGTAAGAGTAGTTTAAATGATGTCTAATTTCCTAAGAATAATTTAGCAAATGGAAACATAACAACCATTACCAAAATAATCAAAGCTAAGATTGAGCACATATGTTCTGGAAACTGTTGGTTGTATGACACATAATATTTATTCCATTTTTAAACTGTTGTTTCCTTTTTTATTATTTAAAAAAATTTTGGGGGGGAGCCCAACATGGGGCTTGAACTCATGACCCTGAGATCAAAATCTGAGCTGATATCAAGAGTCAGATGCTTAACTGACTGAGCCACCCAGACGCTCCTTAAACTGTTGTTTCTTACATGTGTATTGTGTCCTAGGTAAATTATTTACTTCTTGGGAAAGAGAAATAAGACATGATAAGATCTTTGTCTGAGATTACAAGGGAGCTATAATTTTCTCCACATTTAGAAGATGTACAAAGTGAGGGCTGTAGTGGTTGACGGACTTGTCAAATGCCACACAGCTAGTGAGAGGTAGAGATGGAATATGAATCTATTTTGCCTGACACCAAAGCCCATCTTTTCATAAACCTCTTAGAGCAAAGAGGTGAACATTCTCAATTCAAACCTCTTTGCTTTCCTATATCAAGATCCTGGTCATTTATTCACTTTTCCCCCTATATTCTCCTGTTCTTCTCTGTGCATGCATCCACATGCATGTGCACGTGTGTGGTGGTAGTAAAGATGATAGCTTCTTCGTATTTCCTTTGAGAATTTGGTAAGGATGGGAAATTACTTGAAAGAAAAATCCTTGCACTCTACTTAAAACATAATGATTCCTATACCTATTTTTATAGATTTCTTGGTTTCTGGGTCTTAAGAAATATAGTGGGAGTTTTATGAAATGAAGGGCAAAGACCCTTTAACAAGAAGGAAAGAGCAAATTAACTATTAAAATCTTCTGTTCCTCTTGCAGCATTCAATATTTTGGTTTAAGAAATCTTTAATTTTAGCTGTAATACTGTCAACCAATCTTGACAAGAATTTTTCCAAAATGCCTTTTATTGGCATTATAAAACACACCCAAATATTACCCAGCATTTAAGGATCTCAATAAACAGGGCCACTGGTAGTGGTGATACCCCCTGGTGGTAGAGCAGAGTAGAGAAAACATCTCAGTGAGGTTTTAGGTTTCTTATGAATAAGAGCCATAGCCTATACAGTTCATTAGTTAGAATTGATGTTTTTTCCGAAAAATTTTAAATACAAAAATTTCACTACCATAATCAAACACAATTGAGATATTGCTCCAATGTAAGATGTTGTACATGTCAGAAATGTCCTTCTAAGAGGTTTATAGATCAGTATCTTGGAAGGTTACCACTTAAAAGAATAAGAAAGATTAACACACACAAGATGAGCTAAGAGCCACTTGATTCAGCATATAGAATCTTCACAGAGATATCTAGTGGTCTATCACTTTGATTAGCACTCATTTATCTCGCTTTTTTTTCCCCTAACGTTCCTTTTATACTAATATGCAGGGAAATGTTGCCTTTTCTTCAAATTTATTATTTTATTTTATCCTATGCTTCCTAACAGTTGTTGATAGAGTATTTGTTGTGCTACATTCACTGTGTCAGAGATACTGTCTAATTTATTTTGTTGCTTGCACAATTTTTTACCGAAACATGTTTTATCTTGTTTACTCAATAAAGGTACCTACATTTTTATAACCACCAATTTGACACATAATATCAATATTTATCTTTACAACTATGTTTACCAATTATTTAGTATGCTTTGTTACTGGTTTTAAACAGCATTTTCTAATTCCAGCATTTTTTAAAAGCTGCAGTATGTTATATTTTATTTCAGTGTAGGTAGAATATTACCACATTTTCAGAACTTATAAATTCCTATTGGATTCAGTTATATAATTTATTGTATTTCTACCAAGTATCATTTCACCACCACCAATAAACCACTTGAAAATCACATTACATACTTGATCTTAAAAAACTCCATATCCAGGGGTGCCTGGGTGGCTCAGACTTAACGGTTAAGCGTCTGCCTTTGGCTCAGGTCGTGATCCCAGGGTCCTGGGATCGAGTCCCGCATCAGTCTCCCTGCTCCTTGGGAGCCTGCTTCTCCCTCTGCTTCTCTCTCTCTCTCTCTCCCTCTGTCTCTCATGAATGAATAAATAAAATCTTTAAAAAAAAACTCCATATCCCATATAATCTTGATATAGATCAAATGCACTAGCATTTCTTATTCCCAGATATTTAAAATAATTTTTAAATATGTCGTCTCAGTAGCTATTTCTCTACTGCTAGTCTGATCCTTAGCCTTTGATTCTAATGAACCATCAAAAACTAACTGGAATGCTCCTCTCTGACACCATATTTTAAATTTGTATGTTAAAAGATCATTTATTATTATAAAATTATGCTGTCCAATAAAGTAGCCATTAGCCACAAATGGCTAGTGAACATGTCTAATATTAATTCTAAGAACATGTTAGTCTTTGGAAAAATTATTTCAAGGGTCTAAAAAGTAAATCACTGTTCTCTTTTCCTTTGCATCTCTTAGTACCAATGGTTCTAAATATTTTCAGATTCTAGACTCCTTTGAGAAAAAAAATAAAAACTCTAGACCCTTTTCAGCAAAAAAAAAAAAAAAAAAAGTGTTTATGAAAATCTATAGACTATTGCACACATTGTTTGGGTTTCAGAGACCTTCTTCAGCCAAACAGTAAATCAAGTTAAGAACTCACATTATAAAAGTTATTTTGCTATGTGATAGCATGTTAGCATACTACTCTGTATGAAAGTCTATTGGGATAGCAGTACCATGGGCAGCAGGAGCTTGAACAAAGAAATCCAACAGAGAGGGACAGTGACCAGACTTCAGGTAGAAGTTCCAGGTTGGATAATCAGTAGTTTCATGCAGCGTGTCCCGATGGGGTGCTGTGAGACTGGGTTACATGCAACACCAACTGGAGCCCAAGACCTAGAACAAGTGTTGGACTTTGACAGTGGAGGACTTTAGGAGCAATGAAATTCCAGAATCCAATCACTGAGATGCAAGTTATAAGGATTTTTATAACATTCCTCCATTCAGGGCTGAAAGGTTAAAAGAACAGGTTCTAGCCTGCCCTGGGTAGAGCATAACAAGAATGGTTAGTGCCCTGGCTAAGCTGGCTGTGTTCAGGTTAGGCTACGGCACCTATGAGGAAAGTCAGGATGACTGTATTGACACAGCAGAAGGCAAGAAGTAGCTGAGAATGTACCCCCCAGAAAAAGTTATTTATGGAGCTCAGAACTTATCATATTATCCAAAGTAGTTGCATGTGGTGATTGTAGTGTTTCTCAGAATCCAAGTGATATCCCAGTTCCACATTTCTCTTACCTAAAACCTTTGGAATACAATTACAATCTATTACAATCACAGTTTATTTATTTACAATCACACTTGGCTACATATTAAGGGTACAGACTCTGAAGTGGGCTTGTGTGGCTTCATATTTCAACTCAATCAACAACTAGCAATGTGACTTTAGATCCTGCCTTCTGGACTCTATTTACAAATCTATAAAATAAAAATGAAAGTAATACGCAACCCATAGAGAAGTTGTAAAGTTACATGAGAACATATGTAAAGCATTTAGAGCAATACCTGACACATAGCATGTGTGTTCACTTCATCTGTCATATGTATATTACATATCAGTAGACTACTTTCATTCTAAATCTTTGAAATGGCTAACTATGCACAAACTCAATTTTCAGATATTTTTACCTGGTAACTAATGTATTACTAGACTCTTATTATGGGTTTTTGGGATCTGGATTCATTCTGGGGCACATAATTCTCCAGTGACAAAGTTGCTATGCCCACTAAATTATCATCCCACATTGATGACAACTTAAATGTTCTGTGTGTCACCTGGGTGATTCTGCATCATGAATAGATCATTTATTCTGGATTCTGGAAAACTTCAAAATTTTAAAACATATTTGAATGGAAAACACCTAAGATGCATAGGCAATCTTACTACCCTAGGGTCATAGCTCATACCTGGCAACAGTTAGATAGCAGCCTCTCTAAAGAGTGGCACATTTTCACAAGACACTTCCTTAAGAGTTTGTAACTAGAACACACGCACCACCATAAGAAAGAAAGAAAAGAGATTTCTGAGGTGATCCCTATGACCATCGATGTGCAATGAACTATAAAACCTTCTTTTCCAAAGAGCTTCAAAATTCAATAAGCTCTAAAGAGAATAAAGTCTATTTTTGTGGTAACACTATGCTCTGCCAGCATCTTACTTCCTGATCTCCATTTCCCAGCATATATATTATAGAGCATAAGAAGATTAGACAATCGGGTACCCAGCCATAATGCATTCTATGTTGGGCTCATTATTAATAAGCACTAATTGAATTTCATCAAATAATCATAATTCCAATTAGAATAATGATAATACATTTTCTGGAGAAAAAATATTTGTTATCTTCCTGTCTCCCAGGAAGGCTATTACCTCAGGTGAGATGTATGAATAGATTTAAACTAGTCACATCAGCAATATTTTAAATCCCAAACACTGTAGCATTTTCTGGAGAAATTGAAGACCAAATTTAATTTGCCTTTTTTTCAAATCTTTTTAAAGGGAATTTTAATCCTGAATGGAAGTCTCACTTTGCTATTTCCTTTTGTGCTTATGGTCTGACCTGAAAAACTAATATTTATATGTTGTCTAATTTTTTTCTTTTTCTTTTTAATTTTTTCAATTCTGTTTTGTTCTTCAGCATTTTTCTCTGCTTGTAGAGAAATTACACATTTGAAATGCTAGTTTTTCTTCTCTTTTTAAATGTACACATTTGTTTGTTTTAGATATGTATTTCTTTGCCACCTAAATTATGATATTCTAACTGGAAAAGTGATTTTTTATATGATTTTGAGCCACATCTCTAAGTACCTGCTCTGGACAACCTATCTTCCTCAAGGTAGGACATTTATGTGAAACGGAAGTAAATTTCAACCTTGTTTGATCCACTGTATGTGGGTGTCCTTCTAACTGTTGCTTAAGGCAGCATGAAGTGTGTTTTATAATACCAGAACCTGGAAACTTCCCACCTCCCAACCACGCATTATAGCCTTTGTAGCTATAATGTCATTTCCTCTTTCTTCACCAGGAAAATTCCTTCTCCAAGCTCAATTATGACATCATGTGAGAAAGTTTCCCCAATTCATTCAGACAGGTTTTCACTCAATCCACTCAGCTCCCCGAGAACTAGTTATTTGATAAAGAATCCTGTGATAAGATATGATCTTAAGAGACATAGTCTAAGAAAGTTTGAGAAGAGTGACTTTTAACTCTTTATATGTTAGTAACTTTGTTAATATGACACATAATATAAACTGCAGTATTCTGTGTAAATTAAAAACAACTTAACTTGCTTGAAGAAAAATAAGGCCAAATAATATAAAACACACATTTTATCCAATCTCCCAGTGTTGGGACATTAAGGCTCATAAGGCTATCTCATAAAGAAAAAATTGCAATGAAAGACTTAAATCATAGTTCTAAGTTAAGAAGGAATGCTTTGTGTGTCTACAGTGCAAATATTCTGTCTTCAAGCCAAGAGTTCATATTTCCTCTCCATCACTCAACATCTCCACTTAAAAATAGGTAAATTTAGCACGGCATCATTGAAAGTTATAAGGACTTACACTTTGTCAAAAAAAATCTATTCCTAAGAAATTCCTTCTTAAAATTCAATTCCTTATTTAAAATCAGCAAGTGTCTACTACATATAGATGGCATGTGTTGTTATCAATAGTAGACTCCTATTGATTTTAAATTTATATCTTATATATACGGTATTTTAAAGTAGTGTGAAGAAAACACTTGAAGGTATCAATGTTATTTCAAACTTTATTTGGTCATTTTCACTCAACAAAGTTTTCAAGGATACATCATAAAAAGAAGAATGTTATTTCAGCCAATCCTTAACAAAGGTAAACCTCTGGCTATCTAAAAGTCTACCACATACCAGCCCTCAACCAGAAAAGAGAACATTATAGAGAAAAAATAACAATGTCCTATGGCAGAATGAAAAGAAAATGCAAGAAATTTCTCAAACCAATTTGGGATATGGGCAGACCTGGCATAGAGACTTATCTAGTTCAAAGCATTATTTAAAAAATCCTTAATTAGTGTAAGGCCATAGACAAACTTTGGTTAACGTATAGCGCCCTACACAAATCTCAAGTTCACAGGCCATCTTCTAATATATTTCAGGCCTCCTATTTAAAACTGAGCAAAGGGAAGGTTTTTAGTAAGTTGAGTGAATGCATAATTAATCATAGTTAACATTTCAGAGTGCTTCCTTTGTGTCAATTGCATCAATTGCATTATCTCTAATTTTTAAAAACTGAAAAGTAGTAATACAGTTATTCTCACTTCTACAGATGAGTAAACTGAGTCTTAAAAAAGATGAATTACCTTGTCAAAGTTATAATGCCAATAAGTGTTAGAGGTTTGTCTACATTCAAATACCACACTCAGAAGCCCTACCTTATATTACCACCTGTGCTTACACACAGTAACATGCATAATGTGGGGCTAACATTTGATATAATGAATGTAAGCTGATAGTCTTAAAGCTTCCTTCCGAAGACTGAGAGTTTTAATGTTATGTACAATGAAATACTGATTAAAATCTAAAATATTTCTGCCAGAACCCACAATTTAGTCTTAAGTTTCAAGTTAAGTAAATTAAAATTCTATTAAACATAAATTGTCTAGAAAAAAATAGTATCACTTCATTTTCTAAACAGACTAAAAATTAAAAGGAGCTTCAAAGTCCACATTTGCAAACCCAATCTGAAATACCTTTATGTGAACCACTGACACTTCACACATTTTTATATAAGCGTTGTCAAAGACTACACTGCTTTTTTTTTTAAGGTGGAAATAAAATTGCAAACCTTGGAAAGAAGGATTTTATTACCCATCCATAAAATTCAAGTTTACAAGAGAGCTGGAATATATGCTCTGGTAACCTGATCATGCATAAAAGGGATAATACACTCAGTGGCTCACATTACTTTAATTAAAAACCTGCTTAGGGTTACTTCAGGTTGGAGAGAAGCATAGAAATAGAAGTCACAAGATTTATATTCTTGATATTTCCACTAACAGGAATGCTGCATAATATGAAGATTGGTTTATTTCCGTGGCAGAAAGCAATCAATAGAAACTCAATGTGAAATGTACGGTGCTTTTATTTGAGGGAGGGAATTGCATTATCCATTCATAAAGTTCTTTTCACGGCTGACTCACTAATTCCTATCCAATCACTTCCACAAACTTACAAAATTTTACCCTAACAGTAATCAATGCATGCAGCAACAAAAAATACTTTACCTAAAAATACATCAGAAGAGCACCCCAATGAAAACTGTATTTAAAAAATTATTAGAGAAAACACCATAGGCATATTCCTGGGGGTGGGGTGAGGGGATTATTACCTAGAAGAGTTAAACTGGGAGCATTTCTGCAAATAAACAGAATGGGAGTCCTCAAAGTGAGAACTGGACCAAATGGAGGGGGAAAGGAAAATGGAAGGGGATTTGACTAGTGAAACAGAACCATGGAAATTAGAAAAATTAGCTTATACCCAGATCCACTGGTTAGACAAAACATCTTACACTGGGGTGTATTTTTTTCACAATCAATTCAATAATTCTTCTGATTATCATAACAACCCGAGGAGTTGCAAAAGGCAGACAATATCCTCCCCATCTTACAAAATGGAAACAAGCCCCAAGAGTTCAGATGGCCCCCTTAACCTTTATGCAAAGTTACAAACGGACAGAGGAAGCCTTCAAACCCACAGTCCCTACCTTCAGGTCAAGGAACCTTTCTAAAGAAAAAACTCTGTCACCAACATAGTCTAATGTTGAAAAGGAGGAGAATGGATATTCAAAAATGAAAAATTAATCAACCTTTTTCTACTTTATGACCCATAATAATAAAGACTTAGTTTCAAGTAATCTATGGAGGGTCTGGGGGACGAACAAGAAATATTCCTCATCTCTGTTATTATTACAAATGGAATAAAGAAAATATTTAATATTGGGCATAATGATGAGTTATGTTTTAACAGACTATTATAACAATCTTTCAGTTATCCATTTAAGCTATAGTGGATTAAGATCAGGCCAGCTTCCTGACGTGCTTACAATGTGAAAATAATAGGCAATCTTGTGTTGGAATTCATCATTTTCCTGTATCGAAGTCAATGCCAACTTCGACAAACACTTATTTCACAGGTGGTGACACCCCACCCCATGAAGAACTTTACAAAGAACTGGGAGAAAAAGATAATACAGTTACTACTCTCACTAAGTAACAGTGTATTGATTCTAAATTAGCTAAGCTATATACCAGTTCATTAATATATTTATGACAAGTTAACAAACCACAGAAAGGAGCATTCTATACAAACATTAAAGACGGTTATTTCTAAAAATATGTTTCAATGACTTCAGCACTTCTATTCCTAAATTGTACCTCATTCTGTTCTCTTTCTTCCCAGAATTTACCTCAGTCAATAAGGGTGATTAATTTTTCATTTGTGAATGGCAACTCTACTCTTCCTCTTTGACATTAGACCATGTTGATCAGATAGTATATTATGTGGAAAATGGGGTGGAAATGACACCTACAATTACTTTCCTTCTCAAGCATCAATATATATGGAACCTTTGGGAGACTTTGTTTCTAAAGTTAAATGGACTTACTTATTCTGAAACATGTGACATTTATTTTTCAAAGGGAAAAAAAATCAAACCTCTCAGAAAAGTTGAAAACTGTCACAAAATAAGGCAATTTATTTAGTCCTTTAATGAAAATATACTTTTACTGGTCGAAAATCTATGGGCAATAAAATATATATGAATTATTCTTAGAACTCAGCCTCATTATTTGGCAGGAAATTAAGCCTGAACACGACAGTATGACCAAAATCACCAGATGCTTTCATAGAATGCAGATATCACTCTAATGAATTCCATCCTAATGGAAAACTCCACCTCATTTTACAAGGTTCAAAATCGGTTCCCTGATGGAATGGAAATACTATTGGGGTTGCTGACTAACAGGTAGAACATAGCCCTACATTATGAAAAACAATTAGTTCAATTCTTTTTTTTTTTTTTCTTGGAAGTACCATTCCTTGTCCATAGTAGGTTCTACAATGTCTTGTGTTTCTTGATTTTTTGGAAGTTTTTGTCTTCTAAAATTAAAAAGATACTGAAATGTACAAAGTAGTAAACAAGGCATCCATATCATATCACACATATTCCTGCTATCCAGAATTAACCACCAATAATACCTTAGCATATTTGTTACTAGTATTTTCTGAAAAAAAAATCATTTTATTTTTTGTGTTTTTACTAGGAGTCATGATCACTGGAAAGAACTCAAAAAATTGTCAAGAAATAAAAGGTACAGCTGAATGTTTTGAAATACCCCAAATCCTCATGCACAAATAACTAGAATTGATATTAAGGAAACTCTATTTCAGACATCTTCCTATGGATATATATGGCTGAGTCGATGAATGGTACATAATATCTTTATAAATAGTGAATCATTACAAGTGCTATTTTCCAAAGTATTAAATTTAATTTCAAAAATGGAGTGCAACAAAATAATGAAACCAAAGGCAGTGATGAATTTTTATTATTTCTTTATCAAAAAAGATATATTTTTTTTAAATTTCTTTTCCATTTAAGAAATAAAATTATGAAAAATATTAAGAGGTGAAATATTTTTTAAAAAACTACATGAAAATGTATGATTCAGTATAATTCTTCACTGTGAAATATGAAGATATTAGCAGTTTCATATGTACTGATCTTGCCTCTTCTTACTTTCTAACTTTTAAATGTGAATATGCTTAAACTTACCTTCTCTTAGTTTTAACATTTAGTTGTTCTTGTTAAAATACTCCCCTTAGTTGCTAAGTTTTAGTTTTATATTTAAATAAATGCAAAACTTACCATTGTTTTTCCTCTCTGTGGTCTTTCCTTTTCTGCATTCTTTATTTCAATTCAAACATTAATTGGCTTGATTTTATTGCCATGATGATTTTGGATACACATACATGCATCTTTATCTATATAAATACATATAATCACTTTAAAAGAAAAGAAACAAGTAAGGAAAATAAAAAGAAAACAAATTTGAAAGAAAACTCCAACTATTAAAATTGTACTCTCAACTAATTCAAGTTCTGTAAATGCCCTTTAATTAGCTACTTTCAAAATAATTTAATTAAAAGCAATTTTATGTTGACATGATTTTTCTCTTCTTTAAAGATTTTATTTATTTATTTGAGAAAGAGAGAGCACGAGCACGGGGAGGGGCAGAGGGAGAAGCACACTCCCCACTGAACAGAGAGCCTGACCCGAGGGGCTCGAACCCGAGACCCTGGGATCATGACCTGACCCAAGGCAGACACTTGACTGACTGAGCCACCCAGGTGCCACATGATATTTCTAATTTTAATTTCCATTATTTATTTAAAAATTACTTAATGAAGTGAACTATCTTTTAAGAGTGGCCTTGATGTCTATACCATATTGGTTCTGAAACTTTGATTCTACTCTTCAATTCTTCTGAATTTGTAGAACACATGCAATTAAGGTACTGTATCAAAATGCATTATACTGAAATTACAGATTTGTCTTTTAATAGATGTACTAATACACAAGGTGAGGGTCAAGAAAGGCAAAACCAGAGGCATGAACACCAGTGAAATTATACAAAAAGGCCAAAAAAAAAAAAAAAGCGGAATCTCCTGCATTTGTCACAATTCAAGCAGTGTGCCATCTGAAAAACTGCTTTCTTCAAACTCATTCCACAGTAGCTAAACACAAGAATGGGTAGCAGAGTCTGCCCCAGTGAGAACCTAAGTCCCCCAGTTGATTCGACTTGTTTGCAAGGGCTGATTATGGCAGTCTAATGCTTATACATCGGACCCCAGTTTATTAAATAAGAGGGAAGAATTAGCTGTGATTTGTTGGGATCCTCATTTAAATTTCACATGTGCTGATTTGAAAATTAAATATTCTGATTCAAAGGGTGTTATGGTTTTGACAAGCTATATGACACTCTCAGCTACTTGCCCAGCAACATGATAGTCACATTAAAGCTCAGGATGAAATAACACGTCTGACAAAATGGATAACCTGTGACAAAACAGCTCATTGGGAAATGTCACATTGTGCTTATGAATCACCTATCATCAGACATGCTTAGTACCCAGGAGGCCAGTGGTATCACCAGAAGAACATTCCCAACCAAGAATAATTAGATTTCTCTGGAAGCAGCTTTCAGAATAAGCTTTCAGGCTGTCACAATTAAAAGCAAAACCTCAGTATCAGATAAGGAAGTATTGCAAAATTGGCCCTTTCAAAGTAAATAATTGTGTAAATATCATTCAGAAGTAAGGGGTCGTTTCAAGATAATTGAGAAACAGAGATTTTACCTATCACTGGAATGATAAGACAATAAATAATTGAAACCCCATATTCTGATCACTCAGGACTAGCATATGGGGGTGGGGAAGCATAACTGTTCATGGCTTCTCTTCGTTGAATGGCATAGGTTCCCAAAGGAAAGAGGGCATTGGTTTCTGACAAGACTAAAGGCAAAACCCACAGATCCAGCCTCACTTAATCCATCTTCAAGATATCGATAAGGGAGACTGCAACCAGGTACAATCACATAATTTCGGGGTGTGTGCTCAGCAAAGCAAAATTTCTAATAGCAAGAGAGGTATAAAGAGGTAGGTCATTGGATGGTGTTATAAAGAACTTGATGCAGTGATTATTCACACACACACACTCGTTAGATTTAATGTCCAATGTTTAGTATAGTTAATCAGGCCACTATTCAAAAATTGGCCAACTTATTAGATACATTGCAAATGACAGGTAGAACCGCCATTCCAAGTACGTTTTAATGCAGTTGGATTAAGAGAAAAAAAGGTACACACATTAATATTACTCAACTGTGAATGTTAGCTTGTCCTCTAGTCCCTATAGACTTGGTCAGCAGACATATTTAGAATTGAGCAGCTGAAATTTTCCAAAATTATTTTTAAATATCTATTTTTTCAAAAAAGGAACAAATAAAAGATAGCCAAGATTAATTTAAATATTAACTTCATGTGAATTCAAGGATGCAAAAAGCTATAGTGGAATTTTATGGAGGGTTTGTCTCCTAGCAAGAAATACATTCAGACTTATGAGGTTTGCCCCTTTTTAAAATAGCATCCTAACAGCAAATTTAAAAAAAAAACAACTTTTATTTTTATTCAATTATAAGTATTTGCCAGAGATGAATTGGCTAATAAATTACTTATTCATATTTGAACATGCTTTTCTGACATAACTGTTAAAAATAATTATAAATTTAATATCCTGATCACTTATGCAGAGGATATTTGTTATAATGCTAATGGTCAACTTCCCTTGTACTTTTACTTATCTTTTCTGCCTTTAAAAAAAAAATGAATTCAGCTTCAAGCACAGCTCTGTTAGGTTTAGAGATAAGTAATCTTTCAAGAAGGAACTGACAATTTACCCCATGGTTTATAGCAAAGGCTTTTATATGCCAATTCAATGAATTCTTCAGTTCAATCTTTTTTTTTAAGACTTGTAAATGTGTTGGTAGAAGATACAGAAACTTGGTAACTGCATCAATATAAATGTCAATATATTCTATATCTGTCAATTTGGTTTCATTTACTGACCAAGATACATTAAAAAGATTTTTCACTTACCTTGCTCAATGCTTCCATTTTGGTATACTACCCCTCTCTTTCCCATAGAAATATCTCAGAAGCAATAAGGTCATCTTTAGTAAATCAAGATTTATCCTTTTCTGGCCATACGATTTCACAGTACTGATTTCTAACTTACAGACAAAGACAATCAAATCAACTAGTCATGGCCATCTGGAGTTTGAAACCACCAAAGAACAGAATAACTGTTAAATGTATTAGTGTAGCTCTCTGAGTGGCATTTTCCCTTGTGTCATCATGCTAAGTACTCAGGGATGTATCCATCCCATAATTTGAGACATCTAAGCCTGCAGGCAAGAAGTAGATAGAAAGCAAATGAACTTTAAAATACAGAAAATTGATTAGACATAGAATTGAATTAACACCTAGAAATTAGATTGCTTATTTAATTATTTCATTTAGTTTTCACTTTCCCTCAATTACTTTGCAATCTTTTATAATAAATGAAGCCAAATTATATAGAGAAAAAGTTTTGGCTTCCCTTTTTTATAAAATTCACCCATTGCATAAACTAGAAATGAGAAAATATCTGATTAACTATTATTAATGTTTTTTAAGCAACATGATTGCAATTTAAAGAAGACCTAGTGAAAGAGAAGTGATTTTCTAATGACTTCAAATTCCTTCAGTTTTCAATATAAAGAAAATGCCAGATGATATAAAAAGAATGTTTTTGAGGCAAAAGTATTTTTTAAAAAATCAGTATCAATGTACTGATTTTTTAAGTACAAATTCTACTATAAGCCGGGTTCTTGCAACTGATATATTTATGTCTTTGTACTGAAGGTATTAAAAAGAATGTTCTAAATATTTACCACTGGAGACAAACATAAATATATGTGATGCTGGGAAATGAGATAGAAATAGCAAGCATTATGGTAGAATTTTCTCTTTCTCTCTCTCTCTCACACACATGCACACACAATTAAAAAGTTCAAGAATAGGGTAGAATATTAGATCAAAATTACCACCACTAGATCGTCCGTGTTTATTGGTAGGCCAGCCATGCATCATCATCCATGTTTATTGGTAGGCCATGCAACTTTCAGACAGAAAGAAAGAATTTTGGTATTTAATCATAAAACATGGATGATCAATGCTTATCCAGGACCAACATTTGAATTGAAAAATATAAGGAGGTGAAGGTAAGAGTTGTTCTTAAGCCTACTATACGCATGTCTTTTCTATACACCCAACCAGAAGTTAGAGTAGCAGTTGGCCCAGAAGTCTCATGACTTAATCAAATAAGCATGTACCTTCCATGATCTCAGCGGCAAGCACCAAAATGCAAAGTCAGCTCCCAAATGCTTTTCTTCTTTGGGCAGCCATAGGGCTTTGCAATTTCATTATTAGTTTAGTCCATTAGGTTAGAATTAGAAATTTGCATTTTTATTCAGTAATTCTCTGTTAAATATAAAAATCCTAGAAGATAATGTTCTAAGCTACTACCAGTGACTAATCCCAATCTTTTTCCATCCCACAGTCCTGAGAAACATGATGTACTTCCATCATTAATAGTTCTCTATAGCAGAAATTCTCTATACCCTGACTACTATGAGTCATACAACCCATTCTCTAGATGCAGATCACTGCTTTAACTTAAATGAATGGATGAGGTTCCTTTCCCATACGGAAACTAGCTGAGAATAGGCTCCTGTGCAGCATGAGACAGATGTGGTTCAATGCATGGACATTATCGGTGAACAACAGGTGCATTGCTTGAACTAGAATTATTTTCCATTTAATTCGGAATTATTTAATATTCTTATTTCTATATGCATTTCTATTTCTCTATTCTCTTCACAAAAAAAGGGAGAAAATATCTGTTTTGTATTCTACAATTTCTATACGATGGCATTATAAAAATCATCTACCAGCATACTTCTGTACAATACCTCAGGGAAACTCAAAGATGTTTTAATGTAGTAGCAGTTCCTAAGCAATATCCAGCAACAAAGGTTAACTGTCCTGTGTTTTAGCCTGCATGTTCTCCCGAAATAACTGCAAAATGCAAGCACAAATCATCATAACAAATAATATTTGGAAAATTTAATATCTTTCCTGATGATTTTCCCTAAGTTATATTCGGCAATGTTTAAAGTTAATTATGGAAGAAGAAAGTGGCAGAATATTTTTAATAAATATTTGCTACTTAGGTCAACATGTTTAAAATTCTAACTAGAAGATTTTATTAAAGAGTTTCATTTCTTTTAAAAACTATGTCTCAGAAGAATTCCAATATTTAAGAGGATAGGATCACATAATCATTCATATGGGACCATTTTTAAGGAATCAAAACATCAAATGTTGGAACCAGTTTGTTTCAAGAAGCCTTCTGCCTTTAAGGAAATCCAAGTAAGTCTAAGACCAGATAGGACATAATGAATGAATTGCATGCCTTACCAAATCTTCAAAAAAAAAAAAAGTGAAATAAACTCTAAATTCTATTTATTCTATAGATAAACTATTACATTTGCAGGGAAAAGTAACCAACTAGCTTTATTTCCTGAAACAATTTCTAAAATATTCCTTTCAACGAAATTAATAAATCTAACATATTAAGAGCAGTAATGTATGACAACATATCTACTATGTTAATAGCTATGTTGATGCAACCCATGTCTGTGAAAACCTAAGTTTGAATCACAAAACTTTCCATTTTTTAAGCCATTAATTGTCATTCAGAATATTCTAGATAGATGTAAACTGATGTACACTTAGGTGTTTCAATGGTGGTAGGAAAGCCTGTGGTAAATACCGAAATCCTGCAAAGGCGTCAAGTATCTCCATCAGATCTCTCAACCTGACAGTGAATCAGGACATTAGTGGAATGCTTACCTACAGCAGTCCTACAAAGCAAAGCCTACAGCTACAGCTGCTACAGCCTGGGCAACCGTGTTTTCCAGAAAACAGAGACGAGAACTAAGGAACGATTGCCAGAGAGTCTATTCCTCTCTAATTAGATTTAAGAGAATTGGAAAGGAAAATTATTTTTGTTTTACTTACCCTTGAAAACACATATTTCCCAATAGGATTTAAAAATTGGTACCTAACATCTTACTTTTAGCTTATGTGGTTTAAAGATTTTACAAATGCAATGACAAAATAATACTCAAAGGAAAGCTATGCTGCGAAGTTCCATGATCTACTGTGCTTCTCAAGGAGTAACGTAATTCAAGTTTACCCTTGGAAATCACTAAGCATCTGTGAAGTTTGTCATTGCATCTCCTGTCTCAAGGAAGCTGATAATTATCAATTTCAAGTGATTTACTAGCATGGAAACAAACTCAGAAGCAGCCAATCTCCCAAAGCATGTCTAGATTATATTTTAATAGTAATGTCACATTTTAAGAAGTGTGTTTAAGCTAAGAAATAATGTAGCAATTCTATGTTTTAGGCATAATTTGAAGGATTTGAATTGAACTCCAAATATTAATATTGTCAATATTACTTTAAATTGTGTAAAATGAAGAAATGTGTAGTTTGCTGGAGACTCAGAAATAGTCTAATGCACTTTAGTTAATTTTTATCACAAAAGAATATACTGTAATTTAATTGTAAAGATTCTGACATATTATAATAATGTGAATCCCAGTGGCTTAGAACAAGAGCTAAATTAACATGTTTTTAATTGAACCAGTATATCAATTCACATTAGACCTACAAATGCTCCAGAGCTTCTAATAGATTTCAATGACAAATCTAGTATGTACAAGGCTTTCAGATTTCATAGAGATAATATTTCACAATTTTAATCATAATTTAAGTCAACTTTGGCAAAGTGTTGAATCTCTCTGGATGGTACTCTAAAACTGATCATTAATATCTAAACTTCTACAAAAGGTCATTTATACAATCCACTATCTATTGAAACTCTGTATTCTAAAAAGTTAAAATATTTATGATGTTTATAAAATATCTTACTATTTTTAATTGGCATATCATGAGAGTATTTTTTATTCACAAATGTGCAGAAGCATGTAATGGGTTTTATTCCTGGTTTTTAATTTTGTTTTGTTTTTTAGAATTTCCTTTCCCTGTTACTTTTATATCACTTTTATATCACATATTACTTTTATATCATCATGGTATTGTATTATTTTACTTAGTGGATTTCAGCATTTATTATAAACCATTTTTCTCTCTTTGTATATACATACATACATACTCTACCATACCACACCACACATGATGTACACATGTGTATATATATGCATATGTACCATATATGAAGATATATATCCTATATGTACATGACATGTGTATATGTAATACATATGAAAAAATATGAGAACATGTTACTGTCATATGTGATAGCATTTATCATACCAAAGCTTTCAGTATATTTAAAATACATTAAACTTGAATGAGGCATACTGGATCAAGTAGAACACTTTGGATGCTTCCAATAATTATTTTTATAAAAATAAAAAAACCTAAGGGTTGAATGTTTTGAAGTAAAGATTTCATTTTAGGCTCAATCACTGACACAGTTTACAAAAAGTACATTTCTTTCTTCCATCCTGTGCCTAAGTAATTATCAGAGTCATGTAAACACTACCCATACAGTAGTCAAAAGACGGAAACCAATCACCAAATTGGAGTGAAATTTTTAAAGACTAATAGCCCTCTTATATGAAAAGTATATAAAGTTATTTGTACACTATGATTCCACCTATAAAATCAGGACATAGGAAAAAATGGAAAGAAACATCAAAGCAGGAGTGGTGATAACTGTACCTATTTCATAGCTATTAATACCATATATTTTGGATTGAAAAACTCTCCAGGGTTAGGGTTATGGTTAGGATTAGTAAAAACCTGGCTAATTTTTCTTTTTGTGATACACAAGGAATTAGACAAATAAGTCAGATTTGCCTGAAACAATTCTAGTGCTACTGAATATGTGGGAGTTTAGCAGACTTGTAAAAGCTTGTGCATGTATGATCACCCCAACATTAGAACCACCATTGTGTATCAGAGAGCTAATGATGGCATCTTTGCCTCACCCCACAGTGCATTCCTAAAAAATTAGTAAGATTCCTACTGAGAGAAATACAGATTCCAAAGTTTTCTATACTTACTGTAAAGGCCCATAGATAATACATTTCTACAATATACACCATGACAAAGAAAAGATCTTCAGTATTTTCCATAAATGTTAGGATTGACAGAAGTTTGACAAAACTGCTATTCCTTACTTGGTCCCCAGTATCCTCAGTGGTTGCTCTTAATTCATCAGGCTGCTACTTATGATATTACATACAGCCTCAGTTAATATAACTCCCAGTGGTCCCTGATTATTCTAGGGAATAGCTTAGCATTAGTTAGTGACAATCAGATGAAGAAAAATAGAACTGTCCTACTACAATGGTAAGAGAGTTTTAAAATGAATCCCTAAAAGCTGTTTTCAAATCCTTGATTGAAATACATAATGGAAGCTACCCAGTTGTGTCATGAAATGGCTCTTTTCTAGCCTAGTTATATTATTATATAAGGTCCATTGGAGAAAATCTGTGCACTCTGGGATCAGCACAAACATATGTATTTGAAAAAGGGGTTCAGATGAAAATGCTGGGCATTTCTAGTCCAAATAATAATTATAGAATACCTAAAGCTGTTATATATAATATTATTTCATTTCATAGGAAATAACATGATGTAAATACACATAAACATTATCTATCCATCTATCTATACAAATATATATGTTTAAAATAAGATAACATGAAATTATGGCAAAAAAAGTTGAAATTTTATGTTGAAAAATCGAGGTCCATAAAAGTAATAAACTACATACTATCATTTAGACAAACTGATAACAAAAAAAGGAAAATCAATTAAATAAAAAGAAACTACTCAAACAATGGAAAAGTAATATCATTTGTTCCATTTTGTAATGTAAATATGTAACTAGGAAATGGATTCTATGTTTAACATAGACAAGAGGTCTCTTTAAATGTTCTTAATGGCCTGTTGTACTTTCCACAGTTACTGGGCTGATTTTCCATTAAGACCCTTCTATGTATCCCAACTGTATGTTCCTTTGGGCTCTTTTTTAAATCGTTATCTTTTCTATAGAATAAGTTTAGAATATATAAGAAACCCAGATATTATAGCTAAAGTACTACTAACATTTATTTTAATATTTAAGATCATTGTGTAATACCCTTTATCAAGTAATGTTGATTTATGCATCTCACAAAATTACTTTTACATTTTGTAGTGGAAAATCTCTTGAGAGAATTGTTAATTACTTTCTTCAGAATAAGTGTATGTTCTCAACATAATACAGGGTGGGTATCTTTCTGGGATTAGGCACAAAAACACCTCACCCTATCAAGTAGCTAAATTATGGTATAGAAGTAATAACCAATATTAATTCTGAATTGATTAATTTCAAAACTATTCTGAATTCTAATAGGCTGCCAGGAAGAGGTTCCAACAGGCTTGCCAAAGGAAGCTCTGTCAGTGAGCACTGAAGCCCCTTTCCATGCTACCTCCCTCGCCCCAGACCACTATGCAAACACTTCAATTTGGGAGGTACCAATGGTTGTGAGGAGAAAAGGCGGCTGAGAGTTCCCATAATTCAGCATTTCAATACCCGTCTGCTGTTGGACAGGATGAAATATCAGAGCCACTCAGGAGCAGTTGCAACTACAGGACTTTCTCAAAGTTAGTCATATATTTAAATTGATAAAAAGTGGTACTGAGGTCAGTTACACAGCGATGATCTTCCTGCAAACTGCTACCACAATGAAGTGCGAAAAACTGAAAACTTTGGCCGTTGGTGTGGGTTTGTCACCATCTTTCACTGCACCATTATACTCCCAAGATTTAACTCAAGATTTTCACTTTTCTCATAAGTTTGGACTATTTTATCCGACAGCAACTACTAGCACCCATTTTGTTGTGATCTGTGGGTGAGAGGGCCGTCATGAAGACTCATGACTGTTTTTTAAATAATACACTATACCAAACAGTTAATGCTGCACACAACAAAAAACTAATGAATGATATCTTTCTTTATCAATTGTTCTGAGACTTCTGGATACATTTTTCCTTTACACATACACCAGTTGTAGCAGATAGTTCTGCTTGTCTATAAAATATAAATTCCTACTTTTTTCCTTTCAGAACCCTGTTTAGTTTGGGACATCAATGTGACAAGAAAGAAGGAAAGAGCCTGGAATCTACACCTAGGCTCTAGGGCATCCGAGAGCCCCTATATTAGACCTGTGGTCTAATCCCAGGCTTCTTGTCATGTGAAACAAGTAAATATGCTTCTGTTCAAGCCACTGTAGTAGGATCTTCTATTACTTGCACATGGAATTCCTGGCTAACACATTGATTTGTGTTTTTTTGTTTGTTTGTTTGTTTGTTTTACACATTGATTTGTTTTTAAACATGATTGAGTGTCACTCTGTGATATTTTAAATTATTATATGTGCCCAACTTTCCTAAAGAGAGAATTCATATATTCATGTTTTCATTCACACACTTAGTATACACAACTTAAACCAACTGAAAGAAAATTCCCAAATATACACTTGAAAAAAAATTAAAACTGTTGACACAGGCTTAACTAGTATCGACTACTTTTAATCACAGCTGTTAAGTTCAAAAGGGCTATCCTATAAATATATGCATAAGTTATTTATACACATCTGTAAATAAGGGTCTATATATTTATTTCCACAGAACCATTAAGTGCTACCTCTTCGTGAAGACACCAACACTTCACTCACATATCTTATCCCCCTCAAAAAAACTGTTTCCAGGATTGGCAAACATTGTGCATCCTATATTTGGGCCACGTTGGCCAACATTTTCTGAAGCATACTTTTTAATTAAAAAAGAGTTTTATTATGAAAGATTTCAAACATACACAGAAATAAATAGCATAGTGAAATGAGTTCCCATGTATGCATCACTCATTTTCAGCAATAATCAGTTCATGACCAGTTTTGTTTTATTTATACCCTCTACACTACCCTTCCCTTACCCTCCTCAGGTCATTTTGAAGCAGCTCCATATAACATATTATTTTATCCATTAGCATCTCAATATGCTTTTCTAAAACACAAGGCTTTTGGGGCACCTGGGTGGCTCAGTCTGTTAAGCATCTGCCTTTGGCTCAGGTGGTGATCACAGAGTCCTGGGATCGAGTCCCGCATTGGGCTCCCTGCTCTGCGGGGAGCCTGCTTCTCCCTCTGCCTCTGCCTCTCTCTCTCTCTTTTTCTCATATGAATAAGCAAATAAAAACTTAAAAAATAAAAATAAAAAATTAATGAAACATAAGACTTTCTTTTTAAAGTTAACTATTGGAAAACTTTTATTATCAAAGGATGGAAATTTTTATCATCGTTTTTTGTTGCTGTTTTGTCCAGCTGTCAGCTACTGAATCCTTGTCATTAGGTTCTGGTTGCCACTAAGGATCTTTAAGCTCTAAAATATTATGCTTCTATAGTGGCTTATTTCTAGCTATTGCAACCATAATTTATGAACCACAAAGAGGGACAATTTTCCTGAAAAAAATTTTTATGGGTGGGAGTTTGGGACATACAGCCTAGATTCAAGAAGTAGCTAAAACTTCTGTGACTATTCTATTTATTTATGGTATTAGAAGGAAGGCATGATTAAAATCTGTATCACCTCAGAAAATCCACTATATCACAACCTAAAATAGTAACAGAGAGTGATAGAAATTGCTGACAGAAATATAGGTGCTCGAGTTCAAGTACAAAGCAGCCATTAAATCTGTTTTTGAAGATGTTATTCCTTAAGAGAGAATATGTGATTTTGTGAGAGTTTAGAGTTCCTTCACATGATTTTTCTAGTTAAAAGATGAAAATTAATAATAAAATATTACATGCCTAAAAATGTATGCTCTAAATAATGTATGCTCTAAGTAATATTCTTAAAAAATTTTAAAAATATGGTCTGTAGATTATCTATATCAGAATCGCTTGGTGTTGTTGCTAAGAAATGTAAATTCAAAAGATACACTTAAAACTTAGAAATGTTGGGGAACCTGGCTGGCTCAGTCAGTAGAGCATGTGACTCTTAACCTTGGGTTTGTAAGGTCAAGCCCCATGTAGGGTGTAGAGATTCTTAAACAATAAAATAAAATCTCTAAAAACAAAACGAAACAAAACAAACTTATGTAGAAATCTTAATTTCTGGGAGTCAGATACAGGGTTCTGTTTTTAAATAACCTGTTCTAGTGATTCTTGTACTTAACTTTCATTCAAGAACCTTTACATTAGTGGACACAATAGAATCCTAAACATCTTGATTTATAGTTTAGAGGTGACTTCTAGCAATAGCTTAAAATGTTCAGTGTAAACCTTGGAATTCACATCAAACAGTCAAAGTCAACTTCTTCCATATTTAATTTTAAAGCTAATGTCCCTAGGAAGTAGGGGCTTACTGCATTATCATATGTGAGATATTTTCAGCCATGATATACTGGTGACATAATGAGACAAGGTCCTTTGTGATATTTCTCTTTAAATCCATAGTTGTTTTTTTCAACAGACAATTATATCCAGTATAATTTAGTTAGTTTGCATGAGGGCAAGAACAATGGTAATGTTGTAAAATGAGATAACTGGAAAATAGAAAAGAAATTTTTGATTTAATGAAGTTTAATATCACTAACAATGTAATGTAGAACTTTCTTGGAATAAAGCATCTTAGATAGAAAGAGCAAAATGAAAGAGTTCCATTCGAAGTGTTGCTGCAAATTATGTACACAAACATTGAGAACACTCTAAGATAGATAAAGAAAACATAGTTTGTTACAATTATTTATAAAGCATACAAAATAGATACTGGCAAACAAAAAAATGGCAAGCCATTTGAAAATCATGGAAAAAATGTTTAATCTTAGTTGTATCAAAAGTGATAACATTGTTTTTAATTACCAGATTACCAGAACAGTTTTGTTTTTGTTTTTTTTGTTTTTTGTTTTTTGTTTTTTTAAAGAAATCATGGAGTTTGAATTAATTCCCAGACAACTGGCTGAACACGCCACGAAATATCTTTATCTATTCAATGCATCAGTTGAAACAGTCATACATTATTCATTGAGAATTACCATTAAGATGAGATATAGATCTATTCTACTTTTGGATTTGTATGGCATGGCTTTATACTAAGTATTTCAATGGAGGAAAATTGTTATACAGATAATATATTGATATTTTTGATTATATGATTTTCATCTAAATAGAGCAAGTGATAGAAAAAACAAAGATGAATATATACTCATTAATATTAATGATATTAATATTCATACTAAACGATAAAAGGAAATTGAAAGAGGTGCAAACTCTAAATGTGACTGGAAGGACTGTTTGTCTTGGAAAACATCACAGAATGGAACTATAAGGGTAGATTACATACACTAAATTTCATTGTAGGAAATTAATGATGAATAATACTTAAAAGTGCCAATAAGAAAACAACCTTAGGTGTTCACAAGAGACAAAAAATAATAATGTTAGATATAGAACTTCTAGTGAATTAGAAAGTTTTTAAAAAGTCACTCCATCACAAATATTTTCTTTGTCATATATTTATGACCCATTTTCAAATTCCCATGGTATAGGTATAAAAACCTTATCTTGTGGTAAAAAGCAGTATTTTCTTGTGCTCTTTCCATACAACCCAACATTATGACAAATCCCTTGGAACATAGTATCATACAAATACATTATATTGCCACAAAACAAATTTGACAATATATATCTAAATACCTGATGGTGTTAACTGAATTATACCTCAAGTCATCACTAACTAGCTGGCACATCAATAGGATATAAGAAGTTTCCTGCTGTGTATTCAATTGTTCTTGAATCAGCTTTGAAACAGTGTCTTAATAAATTACATATACTATTAATCATGTCCCTGTTCTGAGAGTTAGCACAAAATGGTACATCTTAAGGAAAGGAAGGGCAATATAGAAAAAACAACATAAATATATTTCTTTATTATTAATTCAAATTAATATTCATTTTTCCAGGTAAAGGCATTGTTTTTAAATGATAGTAAAATTATTTTATCCTTGAAAAGAACAACAAAGCTTAACCTTTTAAGATTGCTATTAGATGAACTTTACTGTGATTTTTTTTTTTTAATGAAACACTCAGAATATGGTTGAAAATAATTTTGTCATAATCTGGACATGGATCATCACAGCATTTAAAGCTACACAAATATGACAGAATTAATAAGATGGGGGATTTCCACATTTCATTTACTTAAAACTCAAAATATCAAGCTTCATAAATTGTGAGATTAACACATGAATTACCCTTCAGGGTTTACTTTTAATTATTTTTGACATAAAAATAAAAAGAATCAATGTTTATATATAGTCAATCTTCAATAAAGGACGCAAGAATATGCAATGGAAAAAAAGACAGTTTCATAAACAAATGGTGTTGGGAAAATTGGACTACTACATGCAAAAGAATGAAACTGGACCACTTTCTTACACTATATATAAAATAAACTCAAAATGGATTAAATGTGAGACCTGAAACCATAAAAATCCTAGAAGAGAACACAGGCAGTAATTTCTCCAACATCTGCAACATTTTTCTAGATATATCTCTTGAGGCAGGGGAAACAAAGGCAAAAATAAACTATTGGGACTACATCAAAATTAAATCTTCTTCACAGTTAAGGAAACAATCAACAAAGTTAAAAGACAATCTACTGAACAGGAGAAGATATTTGCAAATGACATGTTCAATAAAGATTTAGTATCCCAGTCATACAAAGAACTTATCCAATTCAACACCAAAAAACCCTAAATAATCCAATTTAAAAAATGGGCAAAAGACATGAACAGACATTTCTCCAAAGAAAACATACAGATGGCCAACAGACACAAGAAAAAATGTTCAACATTACTAATCATCAGGGACATGCAAATCAAACCACAATGCGATATCATCTCACACCTGTCTTGGGTTTTGTAAAATCAAAAACACAAGAAACAAGTGTTAGCGAGGATGTGGAGAAACGGAAACTTTGTGCACTATTTGTGGGAATACAAACTAGAGAAGCCACTCTGGAAAATAGTATGGAGGTTCCTCAAAAAATTTAAAATAGAATTATCATATGATCCAGTAATTCCACTACCAGATACTTACCCAAAGAATACAAAATCACCAATTCAAAAAGATCCATGTATCCCTATGTTTATTACACCATTATTTACAATAGCCAAATTATGGAAGCAAACCAATTGCTTCCATGGATAAAGATGTGGTACATATACAAAATGGAATATTACTCAGTCATAAAAAGAATGATATCTTGCCACTGCAACAACATGGATGGATCTACAGAATACAATGCTAAGTGAAATAAGTCAGTCAGAGAAAGACAACTACTATATGATTTCACTAATATGGGGAATTTAAGAAACAAAACAAATGAACAAAGAAAAAAAGAGACAAACAAAATATAGAGAACAAACTGGTGGTTACCAAAGGGGAGGTGGGAAGGGGGGATGGGTAAAGTATGTAAAGGGATTTAAGAACACATTTATTGTAATGAGCACTAAGTAATGTACAGAATTAATGAATCGCTATATTGTACACCTGAAACTAATATAATACTGTATGTTAAGTATACTGGAATTAAAATTTCAAAAAAAGAAAACAAGGGCACCTGGGTGGTTCAGTCGGTTAAGTGCCTGCCTTCAGCTCAGGTCATGACCCCAGGGTCCTGGGATCGAGTCCCACATCAGGCTTCCTGCTCAGTGGGGAGGCTGTTTCTCCCTCTCCCTCAGCCCCTCTTCCCTGTTCATGCTCTCTCTCTCTCTTTCAAATAAATAAATAAATACAAATCTTAAAAAAAAAAAAACAAAAGAACCAATGTTTAGTATATAGTCTCATGCCAATCTAGTTAGTAAAATCATTTTGAAATTCTCTTTAATAACATAAAGAAGTCAAGGACTTAATATTGCAGCTTGTCATCTGGAATTATAAAATAATACTGTGACTTTCTTTATCCAATCCCCTTACTTTCAGATGCTAAATCTGAGACCCCCAAAGGGTTAAATAACATGGGTACAGTTTACTTATCTAGTTAGTGGCAGCTCACATTCTTCCCTGGGCAATGCAACCCAGCTAAACCAGTGTTCAGTTTGTGACTGTTCTCATTTTTCTTCTTACCTAATTGCTTTATTTGACTAAATATATATTTTAGCCATCAATTATTTCTATAAAATTATCAGAAAAAAAAATAAGTTCATAGATAGAGATTTTTACAAGTAACTTAAAAGTTAAACCTCTTCAAAAGTTTTATTTTTGAAACACCATATCGTAATGATCTTTACTTAGTTTTACTCAGGGCAGAAGTATTAAGAAAATTACAAATTTCTAGCAGGAAAAGAAAAAGCACATTTTAGTTATTCAGCAATACCAAATGGATATAGAAGACACAACTTACAAGGCTAACATAGAGTCTTTCTTTTTAAAAAAAAATTACATTTAAAAGTTATTTTAAAAATATATTGTTTGCCTTTTAAGACAGAAACAAGTTTTTTTTTTTTTTTTTATTAATGAGCACATAGAACCTAAACTTGGAGGAGGGGATAACATCCCCTAAGACCTAAGCTATCTATAAACAGTAAGTTGTTCTTGTAAAACCTTCAGCCTATCAAATGGCCAGAACCATCACTGGCAGCAGCAGAATCTTATCACAGAAGCTCAAATTACTTGCCAACATTTCCGAGGTTACTGGAGTGAAGCCATCTCAACAAAAGCATGTTTTTCATTAGGTTTGTGTTCTTGGATGCTTTATCTATTACATATGGACTTCCTTAAGAGATACAAGAAATTATATGAGGCCTGCCTGATAAGTGCACATAGAATAACCAACTTCTTATGACTGAAAATAAGTTCTTTTAAATGAGAAGGTACATTTAAAAAAAATCTCCAGCTGCAATAACAACTAGTTCTTTCCTTTTGTAATAGTACAAAGTGTAGATTCAAATATATTTAATTTTAATATGATAGCAACTGCTTTTAAGATAGGGGGAAAAAGCCCATGGTGTTCTTTAATTTAAAATTCTTTTGATTAAAAAAAAAAAACATAAAGGGCATTAAAATACCAGTACTTCACTAGGTATTTTATTCTTTTAAGAAAATGTCTCTTTTCCAGGAGTGACTTTCTATTTCTTTGCCCCCTGAGAAAAGCTCATAGAGCAGAGCCTTAAACAAAGGTAGGTTTTATAGGCATTGAGTTAGAATATATAATAAGCATGTCTTATTCACATAGAACAATGCCTTTTGAACAAAAAACAAACCCCAAACCACAGGACCATATATCTGTACATGAAGTTTTCATCAGAGTCACTGTGTAAATACTAAATCAGTATTGAAAAAAATAGATCATCACTAAAAAAAATTTGAATTTTACAAAGTTGTTCTATCCAAGCATAAAAGTTCATGATTTAGCAAATTATTATTATATTAATTTTTATCTTATAAGAACAAAAAGTACTTAACCTTAAGAAAAGTTCAAACACTGTAAGAAAAATCATGCAAATATACTTATAATTCTTCAACACGTGACTTTATTGTTAAACACAACATATTGGTTATAAAATTCTACTTCAAAATAGTGTTATTACTTCTTAATTGTGATTATTAAATCAATCAATAATAATCCATGAAGGTGAACATATAAAAATTATGAGTATTTATAATTAAGTGATAATTTTTGTCTAAGTAAAAGTTGTATTGCAATCTAAATATATTTCTCTTATGCCAGTAGACTTTTCCATTTCATTATGTTAATCAGATTCTTTAAACAATCAATGATTATAAAACTCCATCTCAAAACTTTAATTTCTCTTAACTGTTTCTTGAAAATGTGTTTTTTAGAGAAAAGATCAATCACTAAATTCTAACTCTTATGCCTACCTAAACAAGTATTTCAAGTGCCTCATGTATTTAAAAAAAAAATCTATTCAACTAAAACTTTTGAATTATCTACTAGTTAAGTTCTACCCCTCTAATTATTTCTATGTTCTTTATATAGCAGAAGAATAAAAATTATTTCACAACTAACCAAATATAAACTTTTACCTCTATTCATAATCCCATCCCTCCACCACCAAAAATCAATCAATAAATAAAATAAAAGGCAGTGTAGAGTTTACATTTGAATTGGGTAATTTTAAAAACAGAAGAATTAAAATTGAGAATTTTTATCTTAATTTTTAAGAAAAAAATTCATTATTAATTATGGCAACCAAAATCTGCTTACATTCTCATTTATTCCTCATACCATTTGTACACCACTAAGTATAGAAAAGATCATAATTATAAATGTTTACATTATAAAGCTAATAAACCTACGTTTCTCTAAAAGGTGGATATTATAACTTACTGTTGCATAAGATGTTCCTGGAAATTCTCTAAATATTTTTTTTCTGGATATTTAAATGCACTTTATAATTTGGGGGGGAGATACAATTTTATTTGAAAATGTTATAGAGGAAAATGTTTCAGCCAGGAATTTTGATAGTACCTCATATGATTAAACATGTTTAACAGTAATGAATACAAAGAAATATAGGTCCTCTAAATATCTTTTGTGCTCTGATAAATATTTATCCTTGTCTTTTGTGATAAGGTCTATTGTCTGCAGTCTCCCCAAGGCAGAAGGTGGGGAGGGACACCTCCAAGAGAGTTCAAAAGACCAAGGTTGTGGAATGGGTGTTTCTGTACAGAAAACATTTAATTAAGATCATTTCTGATTTTGAATCTCCCTCTGTGCTGATGAAAAGGCTGAGCGGTAAGGAAGAAAAAGGGCCCCCCCACTGGCTGTAAACAGGGTAGAACAAATACCCTGCAGCTCCAAAACAAGGAAACATGGGCCCCCCTGCTGGCTAGCAATAGGAGGAAGTTATCTCCCACAGACTTCAGAGATAAGTCCAAGAAAGGGATATAGGTATGAGAATCACAGGCACAAGGAGAAGGAAGAGGAAGTGCAGCTAAACCATTCATCATGATTTAGTTCCACCATTGTGTCACGATGCAGTCAGATTCCTGAGCACAAAATGGCTGGGACTTTGTTTTAGAAATCGTGGTTGCTGTTACATTTCCAAAGGGGAGGAGGTGTGGGGCCCTCTAAGATTTCTTCTATTTTAGCAGCAGAATCCCGTATCAATAAACTGTGTGCATCACATGATGAAGATTCTGTCTTGTTACTACCTCACGTTGATGAAAAACGTTTTTTTCCACCGAATTTCAAACACAAATTATCATAATAAAGTGCTTTATTAAATGGAGTTCTTAATGAAGAAAATAGAATGGAATCCACATGTTCCAAAATGTCAAACACTTGAAAGAAAAAGTTTGGCAGCCCAATTTGTAGTTTTGAACCACACTGGTTTCATGGAAATTAGAGTGGTGTTCTTAACGGAAAACCTGACTCATCTCTCATTTGACAGTTCTTTTGCTAAGTTATAGAAAATGAACTTGAAAAACCTGATACATTATGGATCTATCTAACAATATCTGCTCCCAGAAGGCTTTTACATATAATCTCTGAATTTTAAAAGTCCATGCTTAAAGCCTTGTGTCAAAAAATAATTATAAATCATATTTGATTCATTAGGTCTTCTGACTTATTCCTATTAAAATAAAATAAATACCAATATTCCACTGTAGTATAATTATATTAAGATAACTCTCCCCAGCAGCTGAGCTTTGCATATTGAAAATACTTCCCTCCTATCATTACAGAAACTCGATCAGCAGATTGTTCTTGTTTCTTTGTATTGTTGGTTGAAACTTTGGGATTTCAACCAAAATGAAATCTCCTAAGAGACAATCACATTATTCCCAGTGATATAACAGTGGCACCTTGGTGTCAATGCTTTGCTTTATTCTCCTGCTTAATAGAAATATAATTTTTTTTAGTGAAAATCTAAAGGTGGGCTAATTCTAAAGCCTGGAATAATTTTTCATGCTAAAATATTGTCCAAAGGAAAATATAGGAGACAAATGGATAGTAATAGTTATAAATTTACACTTTTAAACCTAAGAATGAATGTTTACTATAAATTGGCTCTTTATTTCACTATAAAATTTGTGCCACAGACACATAGTAGAGATGTACGTTCTCACCCCTTTTAAATTAGATTTGCCCATATGACTCGCATTGGCCAATGAAATGTGAGCAAACATGATGCTTTAAGAGTTAGTGAGCCATTCACCAGTGCCCCTGTCTCTACTACATCAGTTAAGGTGATCCTCTATCAGGCTGGGCTCCTAATTACTAACATGCACTGGCCCTGTTCTATAGCATGAGTGAAAAATAAAACTTAATTGGGATAAACCAGTAAGATGTGGGACAGCTTATTACTGCAGCATAACCTAGAAGATTCTCACTCACACAGTATGTAAATTCCAATAGGTCAAATTAATAAAGGTTATGCCCAAAGGACTAAAAATAAATATAAAATCCCTCTTGCCTATACTTTGCCTTTTAGACACAAATTAACAATATCTTCCTCTCAGGAAGATATGCTTATGCTATGATATGCTTATGCTCCATTTTTGAGACCTACAATCCTAACCACCAATGTCAGCACTCTATTTTTTTCTCATTTTCACAACAGGAAAATTGAATTAAATGGTAAATTAATTGCACAAATATTGTTACAGAACTAAAAAGGTGACACTACCAAAACTTACTGTTGTCTTAGAGCAAAACTACAATAAAATTGTATAAAATTTTCATTCATAAACTCATGTTTAAGGGAGTAAATTTGACACAAAAAGGAAAATCTGAGGATATGAACATCAAAGTCCATGTTCAAAGACAAAGAGAGATGTTAGTCAATGACCATATACCATATATTTGAAAATGTTTTGTAAACTGTGACATATCATATAAAAGTGAGCTTTCCAGAAAACTAGGTCCTTTAACCTTTAATAAAATGAAAACTTTGCCTTATCATACTTTCAATTGATTGATCTTTATCAATTTTTGTCAGTCTTCATTCAGAGTGGTCTATAACTTACCACGTAGATATGGTGTCTTAGTCAAGATGTTTACCTAAAGGACTACAGCATATCTACATTTTGCAAAAAATCATTTGGAGAATAATTCCTTTTTTAGAATGCCTCTGGCATAATGGATGCACTTCTAGGCTTTTCAGTATGTGCAAACTTCATTACTTGTGAATGAATGAATGAATACAAAGAAGAAAAATGTTCAATTAAACAATAATAACAGGTATTTTTAAGAACTTACCATATCGAAAGTACTTGGAGGTGTGCTAGAGCAGGGTTTCTCAATGCTGGATTTAATAAATAAGAGTATTGAGCCTCACCTAAAACCAATCAAACTAGAATCTTGGCAAGTGGGACCTGAGCATTCCCCTCCCCCCACCAAATAGGCGGATTAGTGGGTCAAATGAGAAGTATATGTGTTACTTAAAAAAAAAAACAAAACACCTACACATGTTAAAGCATACAGTTTGATCAGTTTTGACATGGGTGGACACACAATGTCAACACAATCAAGTTTCTTCATCTCTTCCTGAGTATTTTAAAAATCTTCTCAGGTGTTTCAAATGTGCAGCCAAAGTTGAGAAACAGTGTTAGAGGGGAAGAAAGAGCTAAATGAGGATGATCCCTCTCTAGTTGCATAACTTCATTTGTGGGAGACTAGGAATTAGATAATTCTATCTAAATATAAAGAAGACTAAAGTAAGTCTAAATACAGAAGCAGGCATTTTGAAAAAGGAGTATAATCTGATGAATGATTTCTATTTATACTTAAAATCATTTATATTTTACAACACTGTTATTTGATAAAAAATATCATTTACCATCTGAAATAAAACTTCACTCCTTCCAAAAAACTCTTCGTATAGATTATTCTCCTTTGAATTACATATACTTCAAAACAGTATTTATATTCAAGATATATTATAGTGAAAATAAATTAATGTTAATTTTTGCTATTAATTATAATTATCGATCTACAAAAAAGTACTTACTAGAGGCTACTTCAGAATTATATTTATTCAAAAATTTAAGAAAGTCTTCATCGAGCAAAATTTCATTTTCCTTTTAAAATTGAGATAGTTATTTTAACTATTCTTACATATAGTCTGATTTGACCTAGTTCACTTGTTATAATTAATTTGTAGTAATTATGAAAGACTTTCTCATGTTTATCTGTATGTATTTATCACTACAGTTATGATCCATCTATCACTAACTCAATGAACTTGATAATTCACTTAACCTTTCTGGCACTCATATAATATGGAAATCAGGTGAGAAGCTCTCAAAAACAAAACCAAAAACTACCAGATACATAAAACTACGACTTCTATGATTCTGAATACAAAAACCCACCCTTTCAGGGGTAGAAACAGTCTCAATATTTGGAGAATGAAGCCCATTTTACGCTATTAGCTCTCAAGTTGTGTTTCCCAACCTTGAACAGTAGAGCCCCTCTTTAGAAGAAAAAAGTGTTTGCAGACCTCCAGTGTAAACCTAAATTATTTTTTTTACATTTAAATATAAAACTAAATATAAATTTCTAGGGCTTATAACTCCAATAAAACTTTAAAGTCAAGAAAAATGCATAAAATAGAAACAAAACTACAAATTAAAACATCCTCCCCCCCCAAACAGGACTAGAAAGTTGAAGATTTTATTTCCCAAGATATAGAAAAAAAAAAATCTTGATAGTGACTAAGTCAATTGAGAATAAATGTTTTCTTCATCAATCGTTGATAAATCAGTGTAACCACAGTACATTCAATCTAGTTTCCTTAATTACTGAAATGACCAAAACAATCTATCAACTGTTCAAAGACCGTCAATGACAATGTGTGTGTAGTACTGTATATCACACTATTAAGAGCTAATATACTTTGATGCTTGGAAAAAAGTAACTAAGACCAAGCAGTTAAAATGTAAAAGGATAATTACAAAGACTAATTAAGGATAATTACAAAGACTTCACATTTGGTTCAAGAGTTTTAACTAAGCAAAAATATAATAGGGAAAATTTAGCTTGAATGCTTTTTATATGATGAAGACAAAGAGAAACTTTTATTTGAGCTAAGTTATGTGAAATAGTTGCTAGATTCATTCAACCTAATATCAACCTCTCCATCTCAAGTCTTCCATGACATACTCATGACTCTCTTATTTCTAACCAGCATAGACCAACCTTTTGAGTTTAAGAATCAAATATGCAATTATATGCATAAAAATGAAAATTACAAAATCATAAATACTTCAATATGAACATCAGGAAAAAAATCATAGTAATATAGCCTTGGAGGTGAATTATTCAGTGGTATAGGTATACAACCATTTGAATCAAATCATAAAATCTATTGGTACCATATAAAAGTTATAGTTCATCATGACTCTTCAACTCCTACTCAGGGCTCAAACTATTGCTTAACCTCCACAAATTTGGAAGCAATCTCGGAGTATCAAACAACTATGAGCATTATTCTGAATAAGTCCCTGATACTTTAAGCCTCAATTTAACATCCAGAAAACAGCTTAGATCATTTCTAAGTCACCTATGCAAATCTCATTTATATAGTAGTCCCCTAATACAAAACTTCAATTTAGTATTGAATACAATACAACTTCAATATAGTATTCCCCTAATACAAAACTCCATAAATTATCAAACTAAACAGTATCTCCTCAGTCTGACCCACCCAGGAAGTCACAAGCTTTATTGTAAATTTGAATCTTCTCAAAATAATCATCAGCAAACAGTGATAGAATACCCATCGTGTTTCAGGAAACGGTCTAAATACAAAGAAAGCCAGTAATCAAATGTGATTTGATTCAGGGATATGGGAGAGGTAATAGCAAATAAGAGAAGAGATAAACTTGGTACCAGGTTGTGAAGAAAACTGAATGGCATGCCCAAGAGTTGGACTTTTTTCTCTAAGCAAATCATCAAAAATTCTGAGTGGGTGATTATCATGATCACATAGAAATTTTAGTAAGTATGCTGATGGTAGTGTGGTTGAAGGACAAAAGAGGGAGGAATATAGAAATAATTAGGAGCTTATAAAAAAATCAAGGAGCAGATTTTGTAGTTCTAAAACTAAAGTGATGAATACAGAGGTAAAGGGAAGAAGTTTGGGATTCAATGTAAAGATATGATCAATAGGATTTTGACGAACATTGGTTAAGAATAGAACAGAGTAAAGAGTTTAGCTAAAATATTAATTCAATAAAGATTATATATTGAGAGCCTATTAGGCTTCTAGCATAGATTCCTATCAACCATCAACCAGGACAGGAAATGGCAGAAGGTTCAGGTCAAAGATAAAGACTGAGCTCATTAAAATTTTGGGTGCCTTCAGGTTATCAAATCAAAGATACACTAATGCTGATTGGAGATATTGAACCTTGGAGAGTTCACGTAGAAGATTAAAATCTCTTTAACATGGAGGTGAAAGGTTCTAGCTGTGGTAGGGAGACAGCGCTTCTACTTTTTAGCATAGTGCCTAGAGCATAGTTGATTTTCAATAAATGTTTTTCAGATGGCTAGATCAACAGTGAATATCAAATTCTGGCAGAAATGTAACTTGACTTTTAAAAGCTGTGGTGAAGGTGTTAAAAAGAAAACTGAGGGGCAGCAACAAAAACTCAAGAGACAAAAAAAAGTCATTATGTTTTGCATTTAAGAGTTTAGTGTCAAAAAGGATGACAAAAATATTGAGAAGAAAATCTGACAGAGTAAATGACCTGGATGAAGGAAAAGTAGAAGATTGTGGGAATATCCTTGGGAAAAAGCAAGAACACTGAGTACTTCCTGTGATACAGGAAGGTATTTTTAAAGGTCAGATTCCTAAAAGTGGGAATGCCAGATCTAAATAGATTCTTAATTCTTATCTCTGGCCCTAGTGGTACCCCTAATGTAGTTGATCTTCCCCACATTCCCAAAAAGTCTCATCTTTCCAAATAAGATCTACTCGTATAATTCACCAGCTTGTATTTGATAGTTTTACCTCTAGAGTATGAATCCAAATGGGTCACTTGGACTTTGTAAGAATTTGCACAAACTAGCCCCTCTCTGTCCAGTAGACAGAACATAAAAACATAAAGCTTATACACTATGATTTCTTACTCTAAATTGATAAAACTGTATCCAACTTATATATCACATGAATTACATATTGTTTTCAAACATTCCCAAAACATTTAAAAAGTTAATCATAGTCTGACCTTATTATAAACAACCTGAGATATACCTAGAGATATTTGATAGTAATAAATCTCAGAATTTAAAAAAAAATGGGATAAGAAATAGACTAAGTAGTCTGCAGAATTAATAAACTAGAAAAAAGAAAAAAATAGCAAGAGCAAATAATGTCAGTTTTAGCTTTTTGAAAGGACTAATAAAATTTGTAAACTGTGGACACACATAATCAAGAAAATCAGAGAAAAACACAAAAATCAGAAGTGACAGAATCTCTCAAACTTATTGAGCAATGATTTTGCAAACCACAAGCATATAATATATGAATATGTGCTAATAAAATGAAAGGATTAATAAAATAGGCAATACTTTTTAAAATGTCAGGCTGAAAATTAACTCAATAAGTAGAATTCCAGAAAAATTTTTAAAAAACTAGATGAAACACTTTTTGAAAATTGCAAATACCACTTCCAAAATACATTTTGTGGATATATTATTTTACTAGAGTTTTTTCAAAATTACAAATAACAGAAATATATATAATTATATAAAATTTCATATCTGTGTGTATATATATGTATATATATATATAATTCTCCACAGAGAATACTGTAAAGGTTTCGATGTGAATATAACCTCCTAACAATATCAAAAAGATGGCAAGCAATTAAAAAAATACTATGGACCATCTTTATTTTGGAATATTCTCCCAAATTCACAAGTAAATGAAAAAGAATTAAGGTACGTGATAAAACAGTAAGTTTCCAGCTATGCAAAGATTACATAGCATTAGCAAGTCAACTGGTCAAGAGAGGAAAACCAAATCATCCCTTCAACAAATTCAGAAAATATACATATAACTTCAAGACTTATAGAACATCAACTGAAATTCCTGATAATCTAATTTAGTTCACTAAGAATAGGAAAACTTCTTAATATGAAAAAGAATAAAAACTTACACAGTCAACATTATACTTAAATGATAGTTATGAGAATCATCCCCAATAAAACAAAGAGCTATTCACTGTTATTAAATATTGAACTGAAAGTTATAGCCCAAACAGTAAGTGGTGAATTCAAAATTTAGAATTGTGTGAGATATTATAAAGGAAAAGATAAAATTGTCAAAAAGTGTAATGATATGCTGATAATGTGATTTTGAACAGACTGAAAGATAATTAGAAGTAATACAGAGCTAAGTGAGGTGTCAGGATATAAAAAAGTGCACAAATTAATATTATCTTTCTGACTTTGAAAAAAATGATTAAAAATCATGGTTAAGTTTATAAAAAAATATCTAACATTTATGAGCAAGGATCTCTTCTAACCACTTTACCTATATTAACTGACTCCTTGAGGCAACCTCATTAGCTGGGTATGGATTATGAGTTCCATTTTGCAGAAGAGGAAGGAGAGGCCCAACATCACGGAGAAGAAGTGCTGGAGCAGGGATTCAAACCCAGGCTGCAGAGTCATTGGGGGGTAGATGGGATGAACCTCAATTTTATGCCATCATCACCCTCATGTTTTGAATTCCTATAGGAGGACATGTGTTCCTATAACATGCCACACTGATACTGACTATATTTGCCCCCAAGCTAACAGTTACAATATTTCTAAAATTAGACAATCAATTTATTTTAATAATTGTGTCTTTGCTATTGTAAAGAATGGAAGAAGGACAATTAAAAGAGAAAGGGGAAGGAAAATCCTATGAACGGTGACAGTGATCATCCTGACCACACATCCACTAGGAGTTATTTTGAGTTTAGCCTGGAGAATGAAATGACTTGATTAACCTTTTTCTGACATTATTCTGGTTGCTAAGTAGAGAATAGATGGGGAGGTGCTGGTGCGGTGGCCCTAGATAAGCAGGGAGAGAAGTTAGAAGGTTGCTGTTACAGCACAGGAATGACATATTGATACTTTCAACTAGAATGCAGTCCTGGAAATGGACAGAAGCAGATGCCGTGGAGATGTCTGGAGAATGAACTATGAAGAGAAGGGAGGATGACTTGGGTATTTGGCTTGAGCAACAAAGTAGACTGTAGTACCCTTTGTTAAATGGGTTTAAGAAGAAACACAGTTGCGAATGGTGGAGCAGAAAAAGAATCAGAGGGAAGACCATTGTTTTGGCCATTTTGACCATTCGGGTTTAAAAATACTCTTTCTAGGGTACCTGGGTGCTCAGTCGGTTACGTGTCTGCCTTTGGCTCAGGTCATGATCACAAAGTCCTGGGAGCAAGCCCCACATGGGGCTCTCTGCTCAGCTGGGAGCCTGCTTCTCCCTCTGCCTCTGCCTGCCACTCCCCCTGCTTGTGTGCTCTCTCTCTCTCTTTCTCCAATAAATAAAATCTTTTTAAAAAATAAAAATACTCTTTCTATAAGTCACAGTAAACAAGATGTCCTGACAAATACCATAATTCCCACTCTATCAATCACAATTTCCTTGATAATGAGGACAACAGCCAGCTCTCCATTTCTGCGGCATCTTACTGAGATGCTTCATGAGTATTTCTAATGTTTTCTGTATTTTCAACTTCTCATTCTACCAAATCCTTTCACACAAATCATTAATAATGTTCATGTGTCTCTTATCATGACAATAATACATTTCTCCATCCTCTGAGTCCTGCCTGTTAATGCCTTCCTTTCCCTTTCATAGCTAAGCCCCTCAAAAAAGAACACAGATTTGTTCATTTGAACTTTTCCATTTATTTTTAATTCTCCTATGCTACTGAGTGGGTGCTCCCACTTCCAGGACATGGCTGAAACTGACCTCATAAAGGTCCCCAGTAAAGTCCTAATTGTGACACCTCATTTTGGCAAGCTCCTTCACTGGCTCCTCTCCTCCTCCACATTACTTTTCTGCACATTGCTAATCCGAATTTTATTCTTTCTCCTCTCAACACTTAGCCTTGAGTAATATTAACACTCTGTTTATTACTGCAGATGACTTACAAATCTCTCTCTCTAATCCACTCCTGTATTCTGACTTTTAGGCTCACATATTCAACCAGTTGAATACTTGGCATCTCCACCTGGCAGCCCCATCTACAATCCAAACAAAGCATGGCTAAACAACAAGCTCCTTACCTGTACTTTCAAACCTTTCCTCTTATTCCTTTTGGTGGACAGCAGCATCATCCACCCTTTCACTCAAGACCGATGCCTGAGAACCCACCCTTCCTGCTGTAATTTCACATTCTGACCCAGTCTTGTCGATACTACTTTCTTAACACATCCTGCTTCAGCTCCTCCCCATTTCCACCACTCTGGACCTATCTCATGCCTCAATAGTACCTGAACCAATCATTTTAATTCCTTTTACTGTGCTTCCCCTGTTCATCTTTTGCATTGCTGCCAAAGGTTTCTAAAACGTATTTTTTTAATTTCTTAAATTTTTATTTAAATTCCAGTTAGTTAATGTACGGTGTAATATTAGTTTCAGATGTATGATTTAGTGACTCAACATTTCCATTCAACACCCGGTTTTCATCAGAACAAGTGCCCTCCTTAATCCCCATCATCTATGTACAGCTCAGTTGCCCTCCTGCTGAAAACCCTTTAAAAGATCTCCACTGCCTGAAAGAAAATGGCCATGGACTTTCATATGTGGTTTCCAAGAACTGACCCCGTCTGTTTCTCATCTTCATTCTTCTCTCTCACCAAGCCCTGTCTGTCCATATGCTCACATATGTACCAGGCATGTTGTTTCATGTTTTTTCCCCCCTCACTGCTTCATATCAGAAATATGTCTCTATCTCTGCCTGTGAATAATCCTGTGTCTGTCCATCCGGATTCTGCTGGAACTTCCCCACTTAAATGAATGCTTCTTGATGGTCTTGGTAGAAGGGTTCTTCTTGATGATTTTACTTCTGTTTATACAAAGTTCTCAAATAGCAACTCTAGCATTTTATGGAACTCATTGATTTCAAACCTCTAACCTCACTAAACTGGTCTTATCTTAATAACTGTACTGTCATGGTTGGTGTCCAATAAGTGATTGATGCTATTCAAGAATGAAGAAAGAAGAAGAATGAATTAATTATTGAATAAGTGATTTGTCCCAAAACCCTACTTTAAAAAAATCCTAACACTTCTAAATCACTGTCAAAATTGTACATGATTTTCTAATCCTCTTTTAAAATAGAGCCCACTGAAAATAATATGCCTATAAACAGCCTGGCATGAAAAGAACAAAGTGTCAACACAGGACAAATCTATTAGGTCAACTATTGACAGACATAAGCCATTTCATGGACTTTGGCTACAGCTAAACTTGAGAAAACAATTCCAAGTTAAACTTTGAACTTCAAAATTTAGGGTAAAGGAAATACACTGAAATAAACTGTGTACTCAGCTTAAATTCAGTCATCACTATTTCTAGATACAGCTTCAAGTTCTGTTGGCTGTCTTGTTTCTTATTGCCAAAATTAACTATAGGCAAAACGTGATATACACTGATTTTTAAAATCATCTGTGATGTTATTTATGTGGTTGAGTCAGAGCTACACTTACCAGTGGTAAACATGGAAGTAATTTGTTCTGGAAACTGAGATAGTTTTATTGTTTTACTATTTTTATCTACAAAAATAAGTTTACATGCTAGTGCATATGAAGAGTATCAAAACCATAAAATACACCCAGACAACTTGAATCAAAATGCCATCACATTACAACTTTCACACTGTTTACTTTGTACCTCTATACTAATGACGTATGCTACTTATTTTATCCATGGATTGTACCAAATAAATGTAATGACAGAAAACAAATATTGCTGTTATGTCTACATTACTGTAACCTCTGGCAGGACATAAAATGGTGAAGATGATTATGGTTAAGGAAGTTTCAATGACCAAATTTATGCTACCATTTGGTTCTCACAACTTTTTTCAGCTGCATCAGAGATATTTTCCATGGGGGTGCCAGCCTGATGATATAGTGATTGAGGGTCCTGACTGCTAATAGGCAGGCTCCTATTTTGCCTTATATTAAATAGTACACAGGAAAAGAAAGACCTAGTGACATAAATACCTGGTCCTTGTTAATCACCTACACACCTAAGACAGTCCTTATTTACAGAAAATAAGGGAAAGGAACTGATTGAAAACTGAACTATACAGCACCTGGGATGTATAGATCATATATGCATATATCAGCAAAACAGTGCCATGTGTCAGGTTATTTAAATGTAATTAATGAAGCGAAGGCAAAAAATACTACATTTCTGAATAATAAAAAGGGGGCTTAAGAAAAGAAAGCAACTGAGAAATGTTTTTAGAAGTATGACTTAAATATTAAAAAATATTCACCTCCTCACAGAGTATTACAGAAGAGATGGTTAAATAATTTACTCAGAGATAAAAAGAAGAAACAATTACTCTGTAATTAAAAATAAATTCACAATCTTTATAAAAAAGATAGTTTCAAATGTGGTACTTGCCTCAAAAATATCATTTAATCTATCTTATATTGTCTCCTTTGAGACGAAAGAAAGAAAAGCTTGTCTTTCCATTTCTTGTGAATTATTTTTCAAAATCAGATTCAACTAATACATCCTTAAAAAATGACAGCTCACATAAATTATCTCATTTAATTTTCTCAACAGTCCACCAGGGTAGAAATTGTTAGCCTCCATTTTATCAATGATAAACCAAGGCTCAGATTGGTTAGGAAACTTGCCTAGACATAGGCTGCCACATTTCAGGGCAGGAAGCTGAATTCCCTTTTGTTCGCTCAATATTCACACTTTTTTTTTTCTTTTTTGCCACATCACAGTCGCTTTAAAATCCTTATATCAAAATGCCATGAGAAAGGACATGAATACTTTGCATTCATAGTTTTAGCGGGCTTTTACTGATCAACAGAAACATTCTCATTAGTCATGTTAAAGCAGTATTCATAAAACATATACTGACTACCAATAAACCTGGTTATATAAAGTTATCAGATACATCATAGTCTTCCAATGTGACAGGCAGGATAAGGAAGCTCTGAAATGAGTTCCTTATTGTTTTATTGTTCTTGTTGTTGGTTTTCTCTGTTTAAAGAGGAATCCTCAGTAATTAAATAGCAATCAGGCACTTAAAAGACAAGCTGATCTCAGTACTGTATTTACGTAAAGTAGACAAAGATTACATTTTCCATTTTGTGGTCTGGACACCTGGTGCACAAGCTCCAGCAAGAGGGTCAGCATAATTGAAACCATCCTTCATGGGCCTGCCTTGTTTAGACTCTGAGTTTTGAAAATTCTGTATAACAAAAAGAGAAAAACACTTTTTTTTCCACATTACTATTGTGAGTGCTAATGTTTCTGTCCTTAAGCAAGTTATGCTCGTGGTCATTTCCATAACTTTTTAGACATCATTTTTCACTTAATAAAAGTACTTTGGTTTAGCAAGACCTAATTATGTTATGCAAAGCCACAGAGATAATTATAGTTCATCCAGACATTCCTAATCTGTATTAGTGGAAACATGTTACGGGCCTGATGAGAAGCTCACATGTCATTATCCAATCTCAACAGCTGCTTATCTCAATCTTACTATAATCAAATCTAAGTTACCATCCCATCATTTCTAACCTGCCATGTTCTTCTGCATTTCTACTGATGTAAGGATATGTTTTAAGTCACCAGATCTCCTTAAGCTTTGCACTAAGACTAAATGTGTTTCACTAAACCAAACATGTTCTTCTCTTAACATAATTTAAGATTGCCTTATATACATATATATAATTCAATTTCACTAACATGTGTTGCTGAAGAGCCACCACATCATCAGTGTTAATAGAACTAGGGAGCATCTGGGTGTTATAGAACCTGCTATATGTTCAAAAGGAACCAAATTCCTCCCGCAAGAAAATAATTTACTGTATATGTCCGATTCCCATACCTCTTGATTTGCCAAACTTACTTAAAAGTGGCAATAAAATGTTAAAGTTTCAGCTCATTAAGTAATTATAAGCGAGATGGGAAGCATTCCATTTTACAGCAATATTAAATCTTTACTGAATGTAATTTAGCACTTTGTCCAGCTGGATTTCACTTATCCAAAGTGCCTGTATTTCCACCATTTCCGCTGGAACTTTCCTTCATAACTGAACAAATTTCGCTGCTAGATTGTATTTCCTGCCATTCAGTTCATCTTCTTCCTGATGCTTATTATGCTGGAGACAGTTACCTTAGATCTGTAGGACCAAAATTAATTTTGCTTTGTTTTAACTATCTTGGAGCGTCAATAGTCATTTGTAAATTTCCCGTGAATAATAAGCTGTTCTTATCTGTAAGGTGTCAACATTATTGTAACCATTTCAGAATAATGGCAATATTATTGCTTTTGTCAGGCAAGAGAAAATTATAAAAGAGTAGCTAAAATGTTTAATCTTTTTTATATGCTTTAGGAAACTTCAGGTCTGCCTCTTTGGGAGAAAAAAAAAATTGCAGGTGAATGAAAACCCTACTCTCATTAAAGAACCAGAAGATACATCCTACCCCTTAAAAGAGTTGTAAAAGATAGGAAAACAAACCAAACACATACTCACACACGTACTCATGCTTCCTAATTAATATTTTGCCTGATGACCCACCAAGTCCTTCAGGATTTTCAAGACATTTAACAAATGCTTATTATTCTTGCTTTAATGTATGCCTATAATTTTAAATTGGGAAATGTTATATCATAAATATTTTAGCCAATTCAAATCATGCCTATATAAAATTCACTCTATTTTACATATAAAATTCCTGTACTATACAATGTATTTCACCAAAAGATTTTCTGTTATTATACCCATGAACTTAGCTTCAAAGTTGTTTTTATTCCTTTTTTCTATTTTTTTCATTTTTCTGCTTTATTTAAATAAGTTATGTATTCTAGATACTTAGTCCTTCTATAGTACAATCTTACAGAGTAGGAGGGAAGCAAAAAAGCAAAAATCAACATGTGTCAAATTATAAATATGTATACAGGGCAAAACAATTTTCCCTCCAATGCATACTATTCAAAACTCAGTAGGAGTTAATCTTTATTTAAAAAAAAATCAAAAGTATTCTTAGTTGTAGTTTTTCTTGAACTCAGCAAATAAACTTCGGGAACACCTGATTATTACACATTTCAGCATAATCGGAAACTGAAATTTCAGCATAACCTGAAATTACACATTTCAGCAAATCATAGATTCTAGTACTTGAGATATATTTGAAAAAATACTAAAATCAAAGACCAAGAGATTTGAAAAATAGTAATGGATGATTTTATGCAGAGTGGTATTATATAATAAGAACAGCAATGTGGAAAAAAATCCTGTGGTAGCAATCAATTATAGCATAAAATCACTTTCTTTGTTATCACTGTTCCAGGATTTTACTTTTCTTAAATGGGGAAACTGTATCATTCTTTCACTGGTGAAAACAGAGACTGTCAGGCTTGGTACCAAGACTCCTTTACAGAGCTATAAACGATCAGATGGGCATAACATCCGTCATGGGGGTGATGTCAGTAGAGTTAGGCTGCGGTAGTGTGAAAATACTAGAGAGACCTCAGAAGTATTTATACTTCTCTCTCTGGATGCTGAATCATGTAATAATTGGTCCTCAGAATAACTCTGTGTGGTGGATACAGTCGTGCTCATGGATAAAACCTGAGAACTCAGACAAGTTTTGTGGTCAATAAGAGAATACCCTAAGCCAAACCCATATCTTCTGATGAGTCCTTTTCCTGCTTACTTTAATCAAAACTCTCCCCACTCTCCGAATGCCATTAATGAACAGGAACTAATGATGTAATTCCAGATATTTTAGGATGTCCTGTCTTTCTCTTTTTAATATTTGGAAACTTATCTATTATTAAAAAGAAAGTTACACCTTACATTAAAACATTACAAAAGGACATAAATGCCACCCATTGTAACTGAAACCCATTTGAAAACCATATTATTAGATGGAATTTTTATTATTATTAATGCACTTCCATTTCAATTATGCTACTGCACTATATTTCTAACTGGCAGTTTCAACTTAATTAAACATATCATTCAGTATGCTAAATGGAAGTAAGACGATTCCTCCAAATGTTGGAATGATTTTAAGTAAGTTATCGATTCAAAAGTTCTGTAATTATAATGCCATGGTTGTCATTTAAGCGTTGTCACCTCTTCTCTGCAGGAATTGATGAAGATCTTTTGTTTTGACCTTGACAAGGGTTAGGCTATCTTCTTGGCAGAGTAACGTTTTCAGTAGCTAATGGGAAAATATTCTGAGGGCAGTTCACCTGGAAACCAGCCTTCAAATATTCCACATCAACACTCTTGCTGTTTTACATCCGGTAAATTGTTGCTAGCAGGTCTAATGGGAGTTCAAGAGGCTATTTTACTCCTTAAACATTTAAATACTTCCTCTGCACCATAAAAATGGGGAGAAGTGGCTCTCAAAATGCTCATTCCCAGAGAGCATTTTAAGTAATGAATATTCTTGAAATATAGAGGAGACTTGAATGTGCCACTTAAGAAGCACTCCAATATCACCCTTTCCCTCTCTCACCTCTCACGATATTAAAAGGACTCATGGAGGCTTACGCTCTCTAAAATGTATTTACCTTTCTGTATAATTTCAAAATAACCTACATCCTGACAGTAATTCTAAAAGAGAATGTTAAGTAAGGATGTTGGTCAAGGAAAGGCACTTAAAGATAAAAGAAATATATTTACCTAGTTAGAGCTTTAAGGAGGGGAGGTGATGATGACCTATCTTGTGTTGTCTCTTATTCAGAAATTGTTTTTCAAAATATGGTCATTTGTGGCTACAGTAGAAAAGATCTCTGCCGTGCTTCTCTCAAGTTCAAGTCTTTCAGAGACATCATTGCTCAAACCCTGACAAAGTTCTTGCCTTGGCAGATTTTAAGTTCCTTAGCTAAGGAAATCAACTGTAAGTGCTCTTTGGAACTCATCAAATAATTCCCAAGGATTAACAATCAACAACACTCAGCAAGTGAAATACAAAAATCTCCTGATTACTCACTAACATAAACTGTCTCAATGTCTTTTTAAATTTACTTTATAAAATGTTTTGCCTAACTGTTCTTTCATTTATCTTCTCACTGCCTTAGTTCAACAAGCTCCCTGCTACTCTCAGCCTTAATTTCTTTCTATTCTACTCTGTTCTGAACATTGCCTTCTTTGTCAAGCATATGCTGCAAATTTTAAAATGGCTACTGAACTATAAACAAGGTATTTGAGGTCTGTCATACAGTGGTCCCAAAATACCCCTCAGACACCTTTATTTCTATACCTATTGCAGACTCTCATCTCTTGCCATTGAAAACTACCTGTTGTCATGTCACTTTTTATGCAATGCCTACCATCTCTGCCCAGTGGTGAGCCCCTATCTATGCATCAAGCTCTGCTCAGATATCACCTCTTCCGGCAAGTCCTTCCTTTGTAAGAGTCTTTATCCCTCTATTGTATAACCAGTTATATCTAGCCTTGCATTAACAGTTATATATAGTTTTATCTAAGAATTTTGAGGGCAGAAACTGCGTCTTGGTTATAGATATACCCTCCACAGCACATGGCTTAAAGGTTTGTACATACAACAGAAGTGTGTTAACTAAGTAAGTGGTCAGTATTCTTCTTGGGGACACACAGAGATGTCATTTCCCAGATTCACTTGAGCAAGGTATGGCAATGAGAAAAATGTGGGTGTAATCAATGTATGCCAATTCCAGGTCAGGACAATAAAGTCCTTCCATGTGTGAATTTATAATAAGAGTCTGTGAGAGTTGATGTTGGTGGAGTTGCAAGATGGAAAGAACCTGAGTCCTTGAATCAATGAACAGAAAGGTACCCAAGGCACACTGCACTGGGCTGTGCTCTGAGTGAGTTCTAAACTTCTAAGATTCTGGGGTTTTATCTATTACATCAGCAAATGTAGCCTTATTAGCACAGGTCTGCTGACTGGTAAGCCAATTATTACAATGAAGAATAATAAATAATGCATAGTGTTCTTATTTTTGGATGGATTTGCTGAAATGACCCTACCTTGACTAGAATGGCCATCTCATCTTTTCTCCGGTACTTAACTCATCCCCATGCTCCTATTTGGATCTTACTAACAATTTCTCCATTTGGACATTATTACTCTCCAAGTATTTGCTACATCTGTATGGGATTGGTCTCTAGACCTTCTGGCCAGGATTGAATCCATTTGGCTAGACTTCTAAGTCTTTAACCATATGCCCCAATCCTTCCCATCACTCAAGGCCAAGCAGATGTCTTGGTCTTACACAAAGTTTATTATCCATCCATTCAGAATGCTTTCATCTGGCTTTGTGTTTCACTTGATGACACTTCATACTCTGAATGAGTCTTTATATTCTGCCTTTTCCTAAAAAGAGTTAAAGAAACTCTGTTAATCCTCTCTACTGCCACTCAGCTACTGGTGAGCAGGAATTATGACAGATATTTCTCTGTAGATCTCAAAGCATCTGCCAGAGTGGCTGGAAAGAGATTAAGGATGTAATGACTCTGTTCCTGGGTTGCTGATAGGCAACGTGTAGCATTCCTCTCCTAAAACAAGTTAAATCATGTTGGCTAATCCCAAAGAAGTTAATCTGGATTGTAGTCATTATTTGAGAAAAAATTAAAAAGAAATGGGAGATAGTATGATTATAAGCAATAGTCACACTTACTACAAAATGAACTGAAATGATCAAACAGCTTGAGAGAGGCAACCTTGTCCTGGTTATCTTTGCAATCCTGTGTCTAGCAAGTGAGGAAAAAATTAGATACTCCAAATTCATGGTAAATGCAAAATTTTCCCTATTTAAAAATATTGAATCCCTTAGCTTTAAAAGCATTAAAGAAAGTCAATCCCCAAAATTTTCCTAAAAGATTAATATTATTTTGAGTTTACATGATTCATTAATAATCTTTAAAATAAGAATTTCAACGAAGACAAATTCTGGTTCTTCTTTTTTAATGCTGTGTTGTGGGATATTCAAACACAGAATTCATTTTATCTTGATTTAATTCAAAGTATTTCAGAAACTTATACAGATAAAATATGAAATATAACGGTATGTGTATGTATCTATATCTCATTTATCAATCTATGTGTGTGTGTGTGTGTGTGTGTGTATCAAGTATCAATGTCACTTTTCTAAATTTCTGTTTATAACTAACCATTTCTAATCACCCAATTAATAATTAAATTGATTTGTTAAATGCATCACAGTGATTAAAGGGTTAATAATAGTAAGTATTAATCATTTTTCTACCCACAGGAGAAAAGCATTCTAAATGTTGATTAAAGTGTTCTAAACCTAGATGATTTGGGCCCTGTTCTTGTGATATTTTCCCTGATGTAGTTTCTAGTGCATAAACAGTACAAATGCGTATTGATTGCAAAAATCTTGCTACACTGTGTTGTGATATCCTCTCATCAGGAACATATGAAGTCTAATCTTACTAATTTACATCTAGTTGACAAAAAATATTGATTGAGAAGACGAGAACAATAAGAAAGCCAATTCTAAGTGGATATAAGATATCAAAATTTAGCATAGATACTGATGTCAAAGAATACAATATTTAGTTTCAAGATTTAAATGTTTACCACTTCTTTGTTGAGGGAGATATTTTACAGAAACAGAGGTAAAATTTCAGCTGAGGGGAAGGCCATGTCAGCAAATGAGTATAGTGTAGGAGAAACTTAAAGCAAAAAGAAATGGTCATACAAGTAGAATGATGAAGGCAAGATTGTACAGAGACCTGAAGGCAAACGGGAATTTCACTTCAGTGAAATGTGAATGCAGAAATTGACTGTATCTTGGTCAGAAAAGCCAGACAAAAGAAGTTAATGCAACTGAAAGGCCAGAAAAAATCATAAAGACACGTTAGTGCCTTTAGAGGAAAGACAAAATAGTAAATAAAAAATATTCCATAGAAAAATAAATACTAGAAAGAATGGACTTGCTTTGAAACAAGTAAACAACAGCAACAAACCCTCAAAAGGTGTAAATTAGATCTATCTTGGAGTAATCTGAGAACCAGAAAATTAATAGAAATGATGAACAGTTTCATCAAGAGATAAAAACTAAAAGTTTCATCAATGTCAAGATATTACTTTCAAAAGGCAGAAAATCCCAATAGCTCTGGCAATGGCTTCTCTATATCTGATGTCATTCTTGATAAAAGGTGGGGGTGAAGATGGGAATATGCAAATATCCAGATATAAAGGACAGAAAAAGAGGGAAAAAAACAGAATCCAGTTATCAAGAAATATATGTTATCCCAAGAAGGGCTGACTGCTCTATGAGATAGCATCCATGGAAGAATGAAATATAAAAGAGGATGTATGTGATGCTAAGCATTTAGTTAACCAATCAATAAGTAGTTTATAAACCATATGTTTTCCCCCCAGAGGTTTCCATTTCCCTCATTATTACATGAAGTAAAATAGTAATTCCACTAGGGACTGGCAGATGTTAAAGAAAAGTCAAATGACAATGCAACAGGGATTCACTTAAGATCTTAATTTCTTAATATTTTTATGACTTGTCTCGTAATTGTGACAGTGAATTTACAACCCTACACAACAACCTTCACAACAAAAACAAGAAAGTCAACTAAATTAGGAATTTGGAATTTTTGACTATTAATTTGTAGAAGAAAAGACTTGTCTTGAAAAATATAATCTGAAACACCTTTCTTAGTCACTTCACAAACTTAGGCATAATCTAAAACTGGGCATATAGTTCTCTAGTCAGTTCTCTTCGGAAGGGCTATTTCTTTTGTTTTGTGGAATAAACATTATGTTTCATTACCTAAACCACTCTCATTACCATCTTCTCTTACCTAGTCCAGATGGACTATTCCACTACCCAGAAAAACTCCAGCTCAGATAAAATTCCATGACACACTTCTCTCCTAGACTTGGGCTCCTCATATTTGCTGGAAATTTTCATAACAACTCCATACCTTCATAATTCTCATCAAGAACCTGATGTAGCCCACACAGCCTCAACTCAGTAGTTTTCCTGACTTCTTAGGGAAAATGAGGTCATCACATATGAACTATCTACCCGGTGACTATCATTCCTTTCCTTTCAGCACTAGGACCTGCAACAACCCCATCTCTTTAAGCATCCTCTCTTTAGGATATAATCACCATGGTCAATTTTCTCCCTAAACTCATTAAAAGGACAACTCTCCTTTAGTTCTGAATTTCTTTCCAATTGCAGCTCTCCTTGTCCTATTCAACTAATATTCTAGGCTTGCAACTCAAATGCAAATTCTCCTCCAAAGAGGGCGATCCCAGTATTTTGTCTTTCAAAGGATCCTTTTCAGTTTTTAAAATACTAGATCTTTCTTAACTAGTATACCTAAAAATAGCATGCCTATCCTTTTACTTTATTTTTCTTCAGTACTTTTTACTTCCTCATATTATATCATATATTTATTTGTTAATTCGTTAGCACCTATCTCTCCTTTCTAAATTATAAGCTACTTGGTATCATTTTTTTAACATCTCTATACTTATCACATAGAATAATGACCAAATATAGCAATCTCTCATTAAATGTTAAATGACTATCTAAACCTATATAATCACGACTTTTTTTTAACTTAGAAAGTTGGTGAGGCAACTACTGGATGCTCTCCCAAAGTTCATTCTCCCCTCTTCCTAATCACGTGGCCTCCCAAGAAGAAACTACATTTTCTAGCTTCTCTCATATCCCATTGCAGCCGTATGACTAAATTTAGATGAGTAGACTAGAGCAGAAATATCATATATAATTTCTAGGCCATCTTCAACTTAAAGACAGACCCTAATCCCTGAACTGTGGCTCTTTCCCTCTTCCTGTTGTGAGCTCTGCCACACCTGCAAGCCAACCACAGTAAAAGGCAGAAGAAACCTGGGATCTTGAATGATCCTGAAGAGCAGAATGACTCTACTAGCATAAACTGGCTCCTAATATGAGAGAGATAAACTTATGTTTTATTCAAGGGACTTTATTTTGAAATTATTTTTCTTATAGCAACTAAGCCTTTAACACTCTTGGCTTCCATAATTCTCTCTGCCATTTCGCTGAGCGTTCTTTCTGTATCTTATTTTGAACTCCTCTCTTCCTCCATCCACTCCTTAAATATTGATTTTATCAAGTGTTCTTTTCTGGCCAACTACTGTTCTTTTTTTCTGAGCTTTATTGAGGTGTAATTGATATATAACATTGTGTAAGTTTAAGGTGTACAACATAATAATTTGATATATGTATATGTGATGAAATGATTACCACAATAAACTTAGTTAACATCCATCACTCTACACACTATTTTTTTCTTATAATAAAATTTGGAAGATTTACTCTCTTAGCAACTTTCAAATATAAAATAGAACATTGTTAACTATAGTCAACATGCTGTATATTACATCCCCAGAACTTACTTATCTTATAGCTGGAAGTTTATACTTTTTGACCACCTGCATCCATTTCCTCTCCCCATCCCACACCTCTGGCAATCACCAATCTATTCTTTATTTCTACAAGTTCAATTGTTTTAGATTCCATACATAGGTGAGATTATATAGTATTTGCTTTCTCTGTCTTATTTCATTTAGCATAATGTCTTCAAGTTTAATCCATTGTTATAAATGTCAGGATTCCCTTCTTTTTATGACTGAATAATCAACTACTGTTCTTAATTTAATCTACTGACTCTTAAATTTTTTCATCAATGACAAGTTGGGGAATACACACACACACACACACATGCACACGCACACGCACACGCACACACTCATACATACATATTGGATATAAACATCGGCAGTTTATCGACAACCTGAAACCTATTTTTGGTGGTAAAATTGAGACCACACGTATCTCCTAACACAGCAATTCCACTTTTGGATATATACCCTAAGAGATATTCAAAACATATTCACAAGTGGATATATACCACAATGTTCTTTGCAACATTGTTTGAAATAGCAAACACCTGGGAAGAACTTAAATGCCTCTTAAATGTACAGTGCACATGATCTTGGTGTTGTATTCATATACCCTTGGCACCCACCTTGTCCTCACGACATTGCACACACACACCCAAACTGAGGGTGTTTCACTGCAAGCACCTGCCACTCCATGCCTGAAGGTGTTTTTGAGCCAAGAATAAGCTTGGGTTGTGAGGTAAGCTGGAATTCTAAAGCTAATAGCTGTAGGAGTAAACCTCAACCAGTGCCAGATAAGAGTTTTGTATACATACATACCCCAACTTCCTTGTCCTTGAGGGATAAACTCCAAAGTGGCTTTCAGTGTGAGTCATATGGTAAGAAATGTGTAGATGAAATTGGAGAAATGATTAAAAATAGAAATACCTAGAAATAAAATCAGTATTTCATAAAGCTTAAATGTGTGGGGAGAGGAAAGTATAAGAAAGGTGAGATTTCATGTCCTGATTCTGTTTTGGGCAATCAGGTAGATGGCAGACTGAGATCAAAAAGGTTTCTGGCCGGGAGATAATGGTTCGGATTTGGACATGTTGCCTATGAAGCGCCTGTGGCTAATTGGATCTCCTGGTTTAAAGTTTGGGAGAGAGAAGCAGGCTAGGGGTTGGTTAATAATGGCATGTGAAGTCATGGTGATGAATGAGATGAACAAAAGAGAGAGGATAGTGAGAGAAGAAAAAGGCAGCCCAGGAAGGAGCACTGAAACTCATGAATATTTAAGGAATGCGCAGAAGATGTTCCTACAAATAGAAATGAAAGAGAAGCTAACATGGTGGAGGGAAGCCAGTGGTAAGAAAGGAAAATAAAGTGCTTATTTCATAAATGTTCTACTCAAGGACATATTGGCAATAGCTTCTTAGAAACATGTCTCTTTCTCTGTTTTCAAACTCTAAGACTAATTCCAAGCTGCTGCTGCTTCATCTCCAGCCTCATCTTTCTTCATCTTTTAAAACCTTTTGGTTTTCAGAAACTCATTTCCTACCCAGCCAAATATATGCTCTGCCAATACTATAGGTTTGAATCCTGGTCCCTCAAAAGCCTGGCCCGTCAAAGTCTATTTTACACTTCTACTGCCATTTATTAACTATGTAATTGGTAGCATCTGGTTTTGTTTGGGTTTTGGTTACTTCCCCCCTCCCCCCACACCCCCCCCCCCCCGCCCCCGACACAATTTGCACATTTGATCTGGTTAAGCACCGAACTAACTGCTGTCTATACATTATCTCATTCAATGTTTAGGACAGCCTTACAGGATAAGCATTGCTATCAGTATTTTTGATGGGAAAAAAATGAAGACTTTTAAGGCATTAAAGACTTGGCCTGAGGTAATGCAGTTAATAATCGAGTTAGAACCTGAACCCACATTTTCTGGTTCCAAAGCCCCTGATGTGGGAAACCTGTTAAGGCAGCATTGCAAGAATATGGCCTGAGTTCCCTGCCTTTGCTCCCAACATATAAAAAGAATAGATAAAATATTAGCTGAGATCATGCAAAAGTTATATCAAATATATCAAAAACAAGGTAATACCAGAGATAGAATGAAAACAGAGAAAGCTGCTGTGTACCAGCTGGTTTGGGGAATGAAAGGCAAACATTTCCCTCTGTCTCGGAGGTAACTGGGGTGCCGCACTTGCTCCCCAGGCAGTGAAAATCAGTGCCAGGTTTACTGATTGAAACCTAAGTATAAGGACAGGGAGCTGAATAATGGTTACATCCCTGGAGCCGTAGTTGACACAGAGCTGCTTATGTAGCGAGGCCAGCGGCAGCAGCCAAAATCTGGCCATCAGCACCTGGGACAAATTGCTGTTTGACTTCATGACTTAGGACTATAATATTCCCATTATCAGAGATTCTGAGTTGGGAGTAGGGAGGGTGTAGGGTCAACTCTATGATCATAGGACTGGGTGGGACTAGCAGAGAGAGAGAGAGAGAGAGAATTATTAAAAATCCTCTCCCTCAAGTTGAGCCTGAAAACCAAAATTCCAAGACAAGTGAAATCACACACACACACACACACACACACACACACACACACACACACACACATCGGGGAGGGGGAGAAGCAGGCAATAAAGTAATTCTAGATGACACAAAAATAAAAGCTCAATTTCCAGAATTTAAAAATAAGCATGTCAGTATCCCTGAAGAGACAAAGTAAGAAATAGCACCAATACAATTTACAAGAAAATAAGTAGAGATAGAATAATAAGAGTGCCTATGAGGAAAGAACCAATCAAAATTCCCAGGGAAAACAACTATATAGTCAAAAAAAAATTCTAATGGACATAGTCAAAGCAAAAATTAGTAAATTGGAAGCTATCTCTGAGTAATTCACCAAAAATGCAAAAGAAGAAGGTATATAAATAATGTGAAGGAGAATTTAAGAATATGTACATATTATGAAGCTCCTACATATATCTACCAGGATGTCCCAGAAATACAGATTAGAACGAATGGTACAAGAAGCAACACTTGAAAAGAAATTTCTGGAGATTCCACAATTAAGAAAGATGTGAGCCCTAAGATCAAAGTATCTAGAAAGATGAGCAACCACTATGCTCTCTTCCTGTAAGAAGAGTAATAAAAACCATACAGCTACTCTCTAGGAAAGTCTTTGGAGGACTCATCATTTGTTAGAGATGATAAAATCCAATCCTATAGATCCTGCTCTATATTTTGATAGAATAAATCATCTTTCAAAACAAACTGATGAATGTAATTGAAATGAGAACAGAGCAAGATTATATTCATCCTCACTGAAACAGATGTCTCCTGCTTTAAGGGTACAGAAAACCCCTGAAATTTAGTGACCCTGAGAATTAAGGAACTAAGTCAAAACTTATCATAACCATAACATATGTCCAGGCTACTCAGTCCCCCTCTGTGAACTCGTAAGTGCAAAGGCAAACACACACAACACACACACACACACACACACACACACACACACTCCAATCTGGTGTAATATAGTAGTACGGGGGAAGTACAATGAATTGCCAGTATGTTTTATACATAAATGAGAGAGAGCCATATATTAATTTGTGAACATATTTCCATTATTTTCTATTAATCTAATACATAATTCAAACTTCTGTGGAAAGTTAGCCTTATATAAGAAAACATATACCTTTTTAAAATCATGGTCTTAGTGTTAAGGTTGATTTCAGTTTTTAAGATTCCTTTACTTCAGTAACCAATCAGTAAGTAAATGTGAACAGAAAAGATGAGAGACAGTAGTTTAAGATTAAATGTTAGGAAAACTACATAGTAGATCTTTCTAACTTGTTTTTATCACAATTGTGTACTTCCATTTAAAGGAAACCCATTCTTTTGCAGCCTCTACCCATAGCATAGTAACTTCCTGAGTTGTGGTTAGACTTTATAACTGAGGAAAATAATGAAGTTCCCTTTAATTTTTGGTCTCTGGATTGGTTTGGAGGAAATAGGTAAGGGGATAAACATTTTTTGTGTTTTTTCAAAATTTTTAACAAAAATTGATACCAAAAGGAGAAATTTTCAAAAGGTTAATCTCTTCGCAAAGCCTTCCAGAAATCCTCAATCACACTTAATTTTACTAACTGAGACATATTAAAGGAAAAACCCAAACAATTTACATCTCCTTTCTTGACTATTCATATCAAGATCGTGACAAAAGATCTTATTAAAAACACTTTGTGTGATTTTGATGAGAACATAGTTTTTTAAAACCTCAAAATGTTCATGCTAACAAAAACTTCAACATTTTCTCTCAAAAACGGTCTTTACTTTCTTGCAGGCACTAGCGAACAGCTAGGAATGGTGTATATGAGCAAAAGAAAGGATAGATGTAACAGGTGACAAACATAATGAACTTGTTCTCTTAGAAAAGGATTTGTCAGTCACATTTTGCAATTGTTGAAAGAAGCTTATATCAACTCATAGGCATAGCTAAAAAACCAATTATCCTTATATACATAAACTATGTATCCTTTATATGAAGTTTTTGTATTAAAGTCAAAACTATGATTTGGTTCTGCCACAGTTGATAGTTTTCCATAAATCTCCGGAAAAGAAGGCTAAGTAATGCTTCAAAATTGCCCTAAAAGGGAACACACATTCATCTTCCTTAAAAGCTTTCTTTCCTTTATTGTAAAGTTTTATAGCTTCACAATTACTCTAATATATTTTCCCATTTATTAATTTACCTTAGCAAACAGAAGCTATAAATCTCAAAATATAAAGAGTTTACTTTATTTTATTTTTAAAATGATTATTCAAAATTTGTATTATAGAGCTGTTCTTTCAAAAGTTTAAATGAATGTGAAACACGAAAATGACACACACCTCTGTGTTTTATCAAATCAGCAGTGTGGAAGACACATTTTTCACTTCATTCATTTGGTAACATCTACTGCAGTCACCTTGTTTAATAAACCTGCTTTTTAAACAAAGTCAACAACAGCAATGAGATTTTGGCACTTATTAAAGTTGTACTACTGAATTTGCACTTTTTTTGCAGAAGAATCTCTTCTGTAACATTTTAGGAATACTCCCTAAAAGCTCTGATTTTTTTTTTTTTTTTTAAGAACAAGAAGCACATTTAAAATAGGATTATAAGTATGGCTAAACTAGGAATTAAGCACCATTTACTCTCTGAGGTATTTTTTTCCAGGAAAAGCAAGCCAACTCACTTCCAACATATTTGCACTGAAATAAAAACGACTCAGTATTGTTTCAAGATAATTAAAATTCAAAAAAAAAATGGTGTGCAAAGTTTCTACAGTGAAATGTGAGCAAACAAGACGAAAAGAAACAAAAGAAGTTTGCATGCTGCTTCTCAAAAGAAGTTTAAACAGTCCTTGGCCAGGAATAACACGCATAAACCATAAGAAGGCAACTGCTGGAGTCAAAACACTTACTTTTTAATATGTAAAGATGCACTTTTTTCCCTATTTTAGGTTAAAAATGAGAGGACAGCCCAGTAAGTCTTGCTGGCAGTCAGATAACGCCCAGGCCCTGACCCTTTAACTGGGAGGAATTCTCACACAAAGCTCTTTTCATACAGTCTGTGCTATATATCCCTGAGATAAGGCGGCAGAACGGGAAGCCGTGGAAAAGGGACACAAAGTTGGACTAAATGAACTGTTTACATATATTCTGTCACACCGTTGTTCCTTCATTAGCTATTCCACAGATGATTTGCCTAAAACAATATTTATTCAGGTTGAAGAGAAGCATGATTGAAACAAAAAGACAGTTTTAAGAGAAAGGACACGCGAGACAATACAAATATTGTATCTCTCTGTTAGCATTGCCAAGTTTAATGTGAAATCAAGCAGAAACAAAACCACATCACCTCAGCGCTTAAGAGAAAGGATCCTGCTATGATTTCCCTCAAAGCACAATAGATCTCTTTACTCGTCTCACAACACAGAAAGTATATTTTAAATAATATCTTAAATCTGCACTCACCATGCGAAAGCAACAGTTGCGTAGCGTAAAAGTGTGCTATTTTCTGCCCCTGTTCCATTTCTCTTTTGCCTACAGTTGTCCAACACCCAATAGCCCAGAGCTGCCACCCAGAGGCCCCTTCCACGAGCTGGCTTATTTGCCTGTCAGTCTGAGTCCCGGCTTCTGTATTATGCCGCTGTGCACTTTGCTGAAGTTCTAATATAATCTCCATACGCTGCCCACCGCCTCAAGTAGGTAATTTGTTCTTTCAGTTCAATAAACACTCAAATCACCTTTCGGGTAACTCTCTGGGATCAGGCTTAGGTTGTTCACCTTCAAATTAAGGAGTTCTTGGGAAGAAGTGGGTGGAGAGAAGTAAGCTCACACTACAAGGGAATTCAGAGAGGAATCGGAACGCAGAGCAACTTCCTCTCCTTTTTCCTCCCTTGCTAGCCGAGCTGCTAGCGCCTCTCTCCCAGAACTAAGGAATGTAAGGGAGGGACGCAGAGAGGCCCTGCCAGACAAGCCTTTCTCAATCAATTAGCTTGCAGCCATTACTTGTGACCTTAGGTCACACAGCATAAGTGTGTGGGGTGTGCCTTCGGGGGTCCCAAGGCTACTTACAACAGCTTAGATAACCCAAACTAAGCAGCCACTAAAATCTAGAAATCTTTTTAGTAGAAAATATGCCAAAGATAGGAAGTAGACCAAAGGTGAATTCCAAGTTTCTTTTTGCAGAAACGACGATTTAATTCAGTCAAAGATGTTATTTTTTTTCTATTAAGAAACCCAAAACAGTATGTTTATTCCAGGTTGGATCAGATGGGATTTAGAACAAAGTAGTGAAGTATTTCTTTTATATTAAATTCCAAGCTGGGAATATAGAAATGACAAAACAGCTAATCTATCATACAGTTAGGGCATCACTTAATCACTGAGTTCCTAGGTTTGGTTTTAGTTTTTTTTTAAAGACACTGACTTATACCAAACTATAGAGTTCAACTACTATAAACTAAGTTCTCTATGCTCAAGGAAATCAAAATCATACCACTTTGGGAGACAGGAATCGCTATTTTAAACTCTTCCAAGATTACATATTATTTGAATGTCATGATTTCTCTCTTCTTATAAAACTACCTTACTTAGAATTTCATTTGTTCTCTAGTTAAGACAAATGCTTCCTCTCTTTAATAAATATCAACAAATGAGAGCTCAAAACAACAGAAAACAAACAATAAGAGAAATGCAATCTTTTATGAGGTTTGTTTAAACTTCATACATTAAGTTTGCCTATTTCTCAAAAACCCTTCGAAAACAATAGCCACCATCATTATTAATATGTTAATGACACTGAAGTATCAGGGAATTTTATCTCAAATCAAATTCATGATATTGAAAACTACAATTCAATTAAGGAGAACATGCTTTACAGTGATTATATTAGACAACTGCCCCCTACGCACAAAATAGCCATCACTCAAAAATGGATTTGGCACACCCACATCTCACCCTATTTACTCGGTGATGCCACAAAGCCTCATCTGGTGCCGCACTATATAGGAATGACAAAATTCCAAATGGATGCAAAACATAGTATCTCCATCTCATTAACCTTTACTTGGTCAACTGAATTGTCTTCAAACTGGACATTGTTTGACTTTAATAAACAAACCAAAAAATCCAAGAATGAATAAGGCAGGTGAAAGAAACAGGATCAGAGAATAATATATGGGGGATAGGATCATTTTAGAAAACTGTAGTAGAAAGTAGTAATTAGAGTGTTAAAATCAGTTATGGGGGGCGGCTAGTGAGGAAACTAGGGGTTTCCCCTTCTCTTACGTACAAGAGTCAATGATGGATTTGGAAACGGAGGCTGACAGTGCCTCTAAATAAGTATAAAAAATAAAGTAAGTTAATGCAAAGATTGAATCAATATGTTATACGCCAGAAACTAATATGTTAACATGGCAATTGTACCCCTATAAAGAAAATCGAATCTTCCCCACAAACTCTTTCCATGTAGTAACAACTAAAAAAAAAAAAGTTTAATAATAATTACAATAATGACTTGACGCCTTTTAGTGATTCGGTGGTTGCTGTTTTATATTTTGAAAACAAGCATTATTCAAAAGTATTTGGGGCTCTATAGCCAACAGATATATAAAGAATATGAAGAATTCTAATTACTACTTGAAAGATACCTTGTCTTTAGAAATTTCTTTGACTCAATGCCATTCTGTAATTCTATGTTCTCTTTTCATCTGTTATAAAGAACAAGCTTTGGTTTTTTGTTGCCTTGATTCAAGACAACAACTAACTCCTAAGGGTCAGTAACAAAAACACCAGCCTTACACATCAGAAGTCGACAATCATACTCCTCAAGGATCTGGCCTCTGTGGCAGAGTTTCTACATGCACAAAACAGAGGACTTGCAGATAAGCGCAGAAAAGTCAGCAATAACCTACCTAAAACACAAAACATACACCAGCATTTGAAAGAAATTTGCTGATGTCACAATAATGTATTTTTTTTAATGGTCAGTTGAGTAAAACAACCACAGACATTTCTGAATTACACACACCTTATGATAATAATCCCCTTTGCCAAAGTGTGGTATCTTACATTGAAAAGATTACTACCAGGATGCTATTGAAAATAAGTTTGTCAACCTGACCTGACTCACTTTCCATCTTCATTTTATATGGAAAAAGTCTGTTACTCTAGATGTCATGGTCATTTAATCAAACACAGCAGATAATTTTTGCTAAATTCATCTAAAGTATTTCAATAGTGGGACACCTGGGTGGCTCAGTTGGTTAAGTGTCTGCCTTTGGCTCAGGTCATGATCCCAGGGTCCTGGGGTCAAATCCCGCTTCAGGCTCCTTGATCAGCGAGAGCCTGATTTCCCTCTGCCTGCTGTCCCCCCTGTTTGTGTGTTTCCTTGTGCTCTCTCTCTCTCTCTCTCTGGCAAATAAATAAATAAAATCTTTAAAAATAAAAAAAAGAATATGACCAAGAACAATTAAAAAAAATAAAGCATTTCAATAGCTTAGGTAACTTTACCCAAAACTCTGTCGTGTGTTTTTTTATGTTTCAATTAATTAAAAAGCCATTCAAAGAGATAGGCCATAATATTCCTGTATTAAGTTATAAAGACATAATTTCTAAGGATTACATAATAACAACAAAAAGCCACTTATTATGTGGTGCTGACATTTCCCACAGTAATTCTATTCTACATCTATGTATTTTTCCCTAATCATATGCAGTGCCCTGGAAGATAGTCATTGGGATGGAAGAATAGACAAACCAAAATGAGTCTTGAAAAACACTGCTATCAAACTTCTGGTTTTCAAGACATCTGATTAGCAGTCTGCCATCATAAATTGTTTTTAACATACTTTCTGTTAAAATACCTACAGAGAAAAACACATCTTACAATAATTCTAAAAACTATGATTAATCAAAGCAATTCCTTTACCATCCCTCTAAAGTTAATGTTATTGGACTAAGAAAAAACAACAGGTGGTCTATACCCATAGACAGACTAATCCTACTCATTTGAAAGTCAAGGAAGTATTTTCAACATTTCTTTTTTAACTAATACAGATTCATGGACCCATTCCACTAAAATCTTGGATTGCTATGATATCGCTGGGTATCAGTAGAAGGTGCTGCTTCTTGAGATAAATGGAGTAGTATCCTCATAGTATCATCTCTCCCTATTTTGTCATTAGTATCTGAAAACAGGAAGGAAGAGAGGACTAGCATGTGACACATTACATGTCCCCAGATTTAGCTAAAGCAATGTAGGTGGTAGCTGGGGTAGGAAGATGGTAGGAAAAAAAAAAAAATGTATTAGAAAATATAGCTTTTCCTGCTTGTGAAACAACAAGTTTGGGGACACAGGAGACCACTTCTCTTTAGAAAGCAAAGTTAGACTCCACACCTGCTTCCTAGTCTCTAGCTGGGAGGTCTACACACCAACCTGTCACCCAGCTTGGGGGATAGGAAGGGTATTTACCCAGCATAAATAGGTTTTAACCAGCAAGACGTGGATAGTAAGAAAACAACAGGTGTCATCTGGTTGTAAACATGACATTAGATCTAGATCTAGGTTGATTTATTGTTGAGCAAATAGAGAACAAATATAAAGTGAGGGCCTATATAAAAATACAACAGAAAAAAATGGGAAAAGAAGATTATCAAAAGGAGAGCGGTAACTGAATGTATCATTTGTTAAAATAAGTAAGAAGAGACATTATTTTATTTTATTTTATTTTTTATTTTATTTTTTATTTTTTAAGTAGGTTCCACACCCAGCGTGGGGACCAACATAGGGCTTGATATCACAACCCTGAGATCAAGACCTGACCAAGAGTCAGACGCTCAGCTGACTGAGCTACCCAGCTGCCCTGAGAACAGGCATTTTAAATGGAATCCATGAAGACATGATCCTTATATTATAAGACAAGAAGGAAGAAATGGCCTAAAATAAAATGGAAATATATACTTTTAAAAAGAAAAGAGACTCATGTGGATAAAGAAAAAAACTGAAGCGAGGATAAGAAATGACACCTAAAAAAATCATGAGTGATATGAATGACAAACTTAAAAAAATAGGGAGACAATTTGAAGTCTATAGCAACAGTGTAGGTGAGCTCAGGGGAAGAAATCTTAGAATATTCTACTCTACACATATTTTGTCTAAGATGTCATAAAACATAAGGAAAATTTGAAAGAATACTTTGAAAAAGGGAAAATTGTCCATAAAAATGTGAAAAATTTCAACACAGTGCATATAAACTCTTGCACATGGTTTTAAAGAAACAATTTAATGAAAAATATAAAGAAGAGACACAGATAATTCAAAGAAGAAATAAAAATGAAAACTAAACCAACACTGAGATTTAGTATAAGTTTTTCCTATTATTTGACAATTTTAAAATTATTACTAAAAGTGGGTTATTCTATGCTTACGAATGTTTAACTCGGAGCAAGCTTTCTGGAAAGGAACTAGTTTATAGGTACCAAATTTCTTACATTTTCTTTCCTTTTTGGTTATCTATTTATTGAACAAATATTTATTAATCACTTACTATGTGCCAAAAACTATTTGAGGCACTGTTTTGTTTGACAAAATAGATTGGATTTCTGGTCTCATTTAACGTAAATTCTAGGATGTGGAGAGAGACAATAAAATAAACATAACATATTAGGTACTATTGAGTACTAAGATGAAAAATAATGCAGGATAAGGAAATAATGAATGATTATGGAGGGGGTGCTCAGGGAAATGTCTCTCTGGTGTAATAACATTTGAGCAATAACCTAAAATAGAATGTAAGAGCCCAACATGATGTCATATGGTAGAAAACACTTCCAGAGAGGCACCTACCCATGAAAAGGCTCAGAAGTGGGGCATGATTCCCCATAATATTATATCAGGATATACTGTGTCAAAGATTCTTTTGTAGGAAAGTTAAGACTCTTTAGTAAGAAAGTCTTCAGTGAGACAGAGCAACATTTTTGTACAAAGCTGTTTATAATTGCTTGCAAGATTGAAAATAAGAATATATCTATTTTCATGATATGGTATTTTATGTAGCCACTTAAACAGAAAGCAGAATCAGACCTATAAACACAGAGACCAAACTGATAGTTGCTAGAGGGGAGAGGTGTTTGGGGGGTGGACAAAGTGGGTGAAGGGGAGAGAGAGATGCAGGCTTCCAGTTATGGAATGAATAGGTCACAGGAATAAAAGGTACAGCATAAGGAATACAGCCAATGATATCGTAATAGTGATGTAACGGGACAAATGTAAATTACGCTTGTGGTGAATGTAGTGTAATGGATAAACTTGTCAAATCACTAAGTTGTACACCTGAAACTAATGTAACATTGTGTGTCAACTATACTGAAATAAAAAATTAAAAATATATAAAATAAAATAATTATTTTAAACATTTGTGAGATGTGAACTTCACGTAAACAAGGGAGGAATAAAACAAACTCCAGATAATATATAATTCAAATTTTGTAATATTTCTGAATATAGTAAAAGGATCAGGTATCCAAATGTTGATAGCAACTGTCATCTCAGGCAGAATCCTGGATTATTTTACTTCTTTTCTTTTTAAGTTGTGTATAATTTAACTGTATTTCTTTTATAAAAGAAAAGTATTCATTAAAAAAAGTAGAGGCAGGCATCACTATCTTTAATTCCAGCATTCTCTTGATCATAAATCTTGAAGCTTTCAGCTTATTTTGGATTATTTACTCTCTCAAATCTAGTCAGTCAGTAGTTGGAATGAGTCTCCTTTTGTAATTAGTTGAAAATTTTCCCATTCCCTTCCATGTCACTGCTTCTAACTTGGTCCTTAGATCTATAGGAAAAATTTAAAAGTACATGTAAAATCAAGTTCATATATGCACAACACCTTTGTTTCCTCCTTTGAGAGCATATGGCAATCGTCACGTCTTTCACTCAGTGACAATCGCCCTCCTCCAGCATCTACTGATTTAGTTCTTCCCTGACAATCTAAAATAAGTCAGGTCTGAGACCCTCCCAGTCTGTGTGGTTCCCAGGGGACTGGGGAAGCAGCAGGAAAGCAAAGAAAAAAAGTTACTGTGGTTTAGGATATGTGAAGCAAAATGGGTAAGCCAGTAGGGAGTTGAGGGAAGTTGTTTAAAAAGAAAAGGAAAGAAGGAAGGAAGGGAGGAAAGAGGGAAAGGAAGTAGGGAGGGAGGGAGGAGGAAGAAAGGAAAAGAAAATGCAGAGAACTCTACACAAATGGGTCATTAATGAAAAGTGAAACCTGAACAAAGTAATGGAATATAAAAGCAAAATCTCCTCCTGAGGAAGAAGAGTCCAGGTTGTCCAAAAGCACCTAGTTCAACAACTTTTGTTGTTTCAACAAGTATATAAAGGCAGTCTGGGTGCTGTCATTTAAAGATATTATTAAAACAAAAACCCACAAAGCAAGGAAGTAAAATATGGAGATTAGAAATGGGGGGGGGGAAGGGGGGAGAGAGAGAGAGAGAGAGGAGAGAGAGAACAGAGACAGAGACGGAGAAATCCAGAAAGAGACAGACAGACGGACAGACACAGAGATGAACTGGCACAATCTGAAAAAATAAATAAATGAATAGAATGGGAGCTTGGAAGGAAACTAAGAACACGGCTTCTGAAGAGGTGACAGGAAATGCATGTGTGTAACTGGCTCTGACATACGTTACTATATTCATAAAAGCAGAGGCTTTAGAAGAGAATGTAGAAAATAGTCTAACTGGACTGGAGATGATAGTAGATTCAGTTGAGAATGCTAGAGTGGTCAGAGTGTGAGTTTGGTTCAGATTGAAGAAAATAAAGAACTTTACAAATTTCACACAAAAACGTCACAAATTGGGACAAATTGGGATGGGTTGTGTGTCCTGCATAGTGAGAGGTAACAACGGGGGCCTGATCCCATGGGAATTTATAGAAGGGACAAGTGTTGAGCTCCTCGGGGGAGGATCTTCTGTGAGGCCAAGGCTACACTGGGGTCCTTTTATCTGACTTGCCTTTGATCACACACCCGATACTGAGAAGTCCCCATGTGCCATCACTGCCCATAATTTCTATCTAGCTGAGTCACTGCTCTAGCTGTTGTTTAGCTAAATCTGCCTGAGTCCCAGAAATGCCCTAGGAAGATAGAGTGGTAACAAGCTCAATCAAGGAAAAGAGATTAGAGGCATTAGGCACATGTGTGCTAGTTATAATTGTCAGGCTTTAGATTAGGATATTTGGGACTCTCCAGGGGGAATTCTGGGTCAGAGGATATTACCAAGAAAGGCAAGCCTACCAAGATCAAGGGCACCGAATTCAAGTGAATACTCTATACCACTGGCTCTAAAACCCTTGCTAAATTGCAGAACTCTGATTGACTGTGCTGATATTAAAATTTAGACTATCAAGTTAGATAATCTGAAAGAGTTAACCATAGGCTACATCCTACTTTCCTGAGCTCTTTGAGCCTGTATTCCAATGATCAAAACTAAACTTCCAATTAGAAGAGCATACGAAGGCAGAAAAAGTTCTGTGATTCCAGTTCGAAAAATTTCAATAAAAACTTGTTTTTCAGATCCAAACTGCTATTTAATTAGATTGGGGAATTGTTACCATGTTTGTCATTTTTGTCCCCCAATTTTTGGTTAAATTAATTAACTCTGAAGATTTTAAGGAAAGAAAATTGATTCTAACTATGGCATGTGCTCAAAACGTTATATAAATATCTGAGCTAAAGCACTTTGGGATATATTGTACTGATTACACATTACAAAGTTTATTCTTTTCTTGTTGCCTAGAACAAAGCTCAAGAAGAAATAGTCAAATGTTGCAAGATACTTGTAAGTGCAGAGAGCTAGGAAGATCTGCTAGGAGGTGTTGTTTTTTTCTTAGCACTTGTCAAATAAGAGAATATATTGGTTGGAACTGGACGGTATTATGCTGAGAGAAACAAGTCAATCAGAGAAAGACATGTATCATATGATCTCACTGATATGAAGAATTCTTAATCTCAGGAAACAAACTGAGGGTTGCTGGAGTGGTGGGGGTGGAGGGATGGGGTGGCTGGGTGATAGACATTGGGGAGAGTATGTGCTATGGTGAGCGCTGTGAATTGTGCAGGACTGTTGAATCATAGACCTGTACCTCTGAAACAAATAATACATTATATGTTAAAAAAAAAAAGAAGAAGAAGAAGATAGTAGGAAGGGAAAAATGAAGGGGGGGATATCAGATGGGGAGACGAACCATGAGAGACTATGGACTCTGAGAAACAAACTGAGGGTTCTAGAGGGGGGTGGGATGGGGGGTGGGGGGATGGGTTAGCCTGGTGATGGGTATTAAAGAGGGCACGTACTGAATGGAGCACTGGGTGTTATATGCAAACAATGAATCATGGAACGCTACATCAAAAACTAATGATGTAATGTATGGTGATGAACATAACATAATAAAATTGAATTAAATTAAAAAAAAGAACCTCAGTCACTCTTAAAAAAAAAAAAAGAATATATTGGTGCACCTGAATTCCAATGGAAGCCATAGTGTCTTGGCTGTTCCTTTTTACTGGCTAAGTGTGTGCTGAAGTAATAAATGATGGACTACAAATGGATAAAGCAATTGGATAGAATTTTGTAGTAAGTACAAATCTATACAAATTTTTCCCAAGAACATGAAATTGGGATGGTTGTCCTGACAGACAGAAGCTCTGAGGGTATTTTAGAAGGAAGAAAGTACAGGCACTGGACAAAAACTCTTCCAGGCATAAAGATTGGTAGAAATGTAAAAAATGAGCACTTAGAGAAAGAAAGGTTGAGGAAAATTCACCAGAGGTTTCTACTCACTGGTTTCTTCATCTGTCACGTCTCACTAGACTTTCTACACCAGCACTCGTGTACCACTTAGAGCTGATCCAACAGCCCATCTGTTTCTCACATCTATGCCATTTTTTCAGATTGTCTCCGGTATTTGGAGAGCTTGCTGCCACAATCTGCTTCCCTGACCCTCTTCTTCACATAACTTGTTCCTTCTCTCTTTGAATAATCAGCTTTGGTGTCAAGTCCTCCGCCCCTCCCAGACCCAATTTGATGCTTCTCCCTCAGCATCCAATTGCACTCCGTGATTGCTATCTTTGTACTCACCATTTCTACTTAATGGTAGAAATTCCATCACTCTGTCACTTTTGTTTCATAATCATCTCTTCATCATTCTCTTATCTTTGTCCCATTACCTCTGCTTTGACTCAGGTCGCTGTCATTTACTGCTCTCCTGGTCTCTTACAAGAGACTCGTAGCTGATCTCCCAGCTTCTCCTCATCAGTGTGGTAATCAAATGCTGCCAGTTTTATTCCTAATGGACCATGCCAATCTCCTGCTTAAAGCCCATTTTCCCCCATTTCCAAAACAATAAAAATCTAAACTCCTTACTTCACTTCGCATTATACTTTCTAGGTCCATCCATGTTGTTGCAAATGTCAAGATCTCATTCTCTTTTATAGCTGAATAATATTTCATTGTGTGTGTGTATCTCACATCTTCTTTTAAAATACAGTGTTATATTAGTTTCAGATGTACAATATAATGATTCAACAATTCTATACATTACTCAATGCTCACCATAATAAATGTAGTTCCCCATCTGCCACAAAACAATGTTATTATAATCTTATTGACCACATACCCTATGTTGTACTTTTCACCTCCATGACTTATTTATTTTGCAACTGGAGGTTCATATCTTAGTCCCATTTATTTATTCTCCCATCCCCCGAGCCTCCACCCCTCTTGCAACCATCGGTTTGTTTAAGAATCTATTTTTGTCTCTTTTTTTCTTTGTTTGTTCATATGTTTTGTTTCTTAAATTCCACAGATGAGTGAAATTATATGAATTCTTCAGTTAAAAATATATAAATTCCTTAACACAAGCAAAAAAAAAAGTTCATCATAATTTGACTTCAACCTTTATAGTTTCATGACCCTACACTCCCCCACTTTTATTTATTTTTTTCTTAAGATTTTATTTATTTATTTGACAGAGAGAGACACAGCGAGAGAGGGAACACAAGCAGGGGGCAGTGGGAGAGGGAGAAGCGGGCTTCCAGCCAAGCAGGGAGCCCGATGCGGGGCTCGATCCCAGGACCCCGAAGGCAGACGCTTAATGACTGAAACACCCAGGTGTCCCACTCCCCCACTTTTAATCTATGTTCCAAGCCTACTGAATATCTTGCCATACCAAAGCAATCCCTGCTCTTTAACGTGTGTGTGCCTTCTGTAGAGGCAGTCTCTTTCCATAGAATGAGTTTTCCCTATTTAGTTCTTCATAAAAGTCGAATCCATCCCCTAAGACCCTGTTCAGGTACTACTTCATAAATCCTTTCAGTCTCTGTCAAGCAGAACTATCACTATATGTCTGGGAGACCACAGCATTTTGCTCACACATCTCATTTAGCACTTACAGTATTGTATTTTAGTTGTTGATTTTTATTTCTGTTTTTGGTTTTGTGTTTTGTATTGAACAAATGTTATTTTTGTTCCTTTTCTATATCAATAGACAGTGAACTCATGGAGGGCAGTAAAACAGCTTTATCAGTTCTATATTCTCAGAGCTTGCCACAATGCCTAACACTAAGCAAATAATCAACAGATTATTGGAAAAAGAAAGGAAAGAAAGAAAACAGAAAGGAAAGGGAGGGAAGTAAGTAATATCTGTTTGACAGGAGATAGTATATAATAAGAAGGGGAGAAAAATAAATGAGGACGTTGTTAAAATTTCATATCTGGGAAAGCTCCAATACTTCTGAAAGTGAGCATCCTAATTGTGAGATATAAAATTAGAAGAAATAAAACTATCCTAAACCAAGGATTTAAATGATTCCAGTTTCAAGAAGGTGAAATAAAAATAAAATCTCCCTTTCTCCTTTTAAAAATTATCACAAAGCATAAAGGAGAAAAAGAAACTCTAATAAAAACAACATGTTTCCTGTGACCGTTGTAACAAATTCCTACAAACTTGGTGGCTTAAAACAACAGAAATTAATTTATTTACAGTTCTGGGGACCAGAATTTCAACATCAGTTTCACTGGGCTGAAATAAAGCCTTTTGGCAGGGCCAAGCTTTCTCCGGATAACGGTTCGGCAGAAGAATCTGTTCCTTGCTTCTTCTAAGTTTCTGGGGGCTCCTGTATTTTCTGGCATGCCCTGGCTTGAAGCCACATCACTCTGATCTCTGCTTCCATCTTTATGTTACCCTCTCCTCTGTTTGTGTCAAATCTCCTCCCTTTGCCTCTCTTTATAAGAATGCTTGTGATGGCACTTAGGGCCTACCTGGATAACCCAGGAAAATCTCCTCATCGCAAAATCCTTCATTATATCCAAAGACCATTTTTCCAAATAAGGTAACATTCACAGACTCTAGGGATGAGGACATTGACATATTTTTGAGAGTCATTATCAGCTTACCCCACAAATTCAAATATTTTCTTAAACTAGAGACTTTTATATCTCTAAACCACTTAAAGATAGAAAGTATGTGGAATAGTGGCTTTTAATTTAACGGAATAGAAGAAAGATAAACTGTCTAAGTAGGAGATAATAATTAAAAGTAACAAGCATACCCACAAGAAAAGCTCAGACATTGGAACATTCGGGTACTGCCAAAGGTGGGGTTGAGGCCAGGAGTTGAAAAGAGAGAGACTGAAAGACTTTAAGAGAAACAGACACCTACCTATGATCACACATCCACTAAAAAGGGGTCAGGGGACTAACCCTTCTCACTTCTAAAGGAAAGAAATGGTATCTGGAGAAATTGAACTAGAATGACCCCAATCTATAATACAAAAGGCAGCAAAGGGATGTGCTACCAGAAGCTGAAAGATTACATGAAAGTCTATGTACATTAAGAACTGTGATACCTCTACCTTCCCTAGCTAAGCCCCAGGGTATTCATATCCTCCAACGGAAGATTAAGAATTTTTCTCTTGAGTAAATAACTGCCACAGAGGAAAAAAACCTCGGATACAGATGTTAATGTGTCCTGTCCACCAAAAAAAGCAACTGCCAGCCCAGGGGATCACAAGTGAATCCTACCCGCTGACAAGCATCACCCCTGTGCACAGAATTCCATTTAGGTTTTTAGTGTCTCCTTCAAGACTATGATTGGAAAGTCAAAGATCATCACTGAGGATCCATCAAGGAAGAAACAGGAAACAAAATAAGTGAAAGAAAAGAAGGAACCCAGGGAAATAGAGAAGAGGCAGTAAGAAAAATACAATTTCAAAGAAATAATAATAATGTCCCCAAATATGAGAAAAGATATTGTCTTGAGGAAACAAGACAGGATGCAATAAAACATAAGAGAAACAAGCAGAGAATAAAAAGGATAATATTACTTAACACATGAACACCAAAAGTCAGATTCTAGTAAAAGTATTAGAAGATAAAGAAGAATAAATTCAAGAAGACAAATAGAGGCGAGAAAAGATTTTATTCAAACAGATCATCAGTAGATATAATCCAGCACTCCACAACTGACAATTCAAGAAAAGGAGATGAGAGAAAATGCTAGTAAAGAAATTATTAAGGACATAAAACAAGGAAATTTCTCATAATTGATAGCATGAGTCTCCGGATTAAAAGGATCTATCAAGCGTCTTGACACAAGGGACGAAGAAAAACCACTGTAAGACATACTCTGATAAAACTATAACACCAGAAATACAGAGACGATTTCAAAAGCTTATTAGTGAGGAAAGTAGATCTATACAAAAAATCAGGATCAAACTGACAGTGGTCTTCTCAACAACAGCATTGGAAGCTGGAAGGTAATGGGAAAATGCTTTTATTTCTGAGTGAAAAAACATTTTAAATCTCTAATTCTATTCCCAAAGATTCAATCAGGTGTCAGGAAGAATAAAAACATTTCTCAACATGCAAGCTTATAAAGTATTTATTATCTGTAGAACCTTTCTCAAAACGTTACTAGAACATGAGTTCCAGCCAAAAGAGGAGCGTGGGGGGAGGTAACTAAGTAAAATGAGGACATAATTTCCAGAAAGAAGAGGTTATAACATCATAAAAAATATACATTTTTAGGATGACATCCAAAATTACCTCTGAATTACATCTTTTTATAGGGTGCTTTAGAGAGCAACCAGACAAGATAAAAGTGGGAGAGGAGAGGGTCCCAGGAAGTAAATCTTTTAGAGAAAGAGAGAGAGAGAGAGAGAGAGAGAAAAGCTAGATTATCTGACCATCTCGTCTGTGCAAAAAATTGAAGAGAAGCGTTTTATGAAAATTTTGGAGCTTTGAGGGAGGACTTTGCAAAACAAGAAAGAGAGTGAGGGAATAAGGAAGGGAGACAAAGAAACGGGGCAAAAAAGAAAAATAAATGAAGCACGTGTTAATTCAAGAAAAAGAAAATTCTACAATAACGTTTTTATCATGTCCTCTCACCAGGCTCCGCAGCAAACGCTATTTATATAATCAGACCCGTTAAAAACCCTGATATAGATTTAAACTAAACTGTGACATAGCTATCACGGAAGGATAAAGTAAAGAAAGTGAGGGTTTTAAGAAAGTTTAATCCTTCATCTGTAGCAGTAGGAGTCAATCAATGAGATCTAAGTTGACGAGTCATGACCCAGAATATGAATATTATTTTAAAATGCAAAAGAAAAATACAAATTAAAGAAACTGAAAGTGGATGCCCCCCTGCACGTGTGCCAAAGGGTTTATTTCTCCAGATACTGAACCTTTAAACTAATTTGCATTCTAAGCAGGTGAGCATATTTTTATGTGGTGAAAATAAAAGTTACTTTTTAAAGAAACACTGTACTTACCTAACCTAATCCTCTTTCCTTTGTTTGGAATTATACAAGTCAAATCAAATAGGCATATACCCTCTTTTTCTTCAAAATATTTCCACCAAAGTAGATAATATTATCAATATGACTTTACTAAGTGGATGAATGCATGTATGCTTTAGAAAACATAGTGCTCTCCATAAAAAAATGAAGCATTAGATGCGGTGTTTGTAGACAAGTTATATATTAAATTTGATGGTAAATACCTTCTTGAAGGAATCTGTAGAGCAAACGATTTAAAAAAAAAAAGTTTATTTTACAAAGGGAATGTGCATACCTAAAGGTATCTGTATTTTATTTTTACCTGATTTCCAGAATACTGAAATTTCTTCAAGTAAAGCACTGGTTGGGTATTGTTCATTCTCATCTTTCTATCACCTTGGACACTCCAAATAAAGCTGCTAGAGAGAAAAAAATGTTGACTTGTAAATTCAGAATGAGCACACATACGAAACTTCCCATAGGTATACTATAGGCAATTTTTATGAACTCATTAATAACATCTTATTTTTCTTTCTTAACTCTAAAACAAGTTTAATGCAACATAATATCTTTCAAAGTATAATGGCCCTTTAAAAAATAATATTCCCACAAATTGCACAAAGAGCAAAGTACAAAGAGTTTACAAAACAGGATGAGATTCTCCATTATTATTTCTGGAGCGCATCCTAGTCTGATGTTTTTCCCTCTGCCATTCTTAAAGAAAGTACATTATCCACAAGTCATTCCACGTCCTACTTATTTCCTCAGGAATAAGGGTCAGGCAACATGCAGCATCCTTGGGAAAGTAGCCTAAAATTACCAAAAAGGCCATCTCAGTAAGACATCAGGAAGCACAACTGTTTCCATTGACATGAACATAATGAAAACAAAATGCTCTAGAACTATGTGCTCTGTGAACCATAGTTTGTAAAAATATCACACATGCTGTGTTTTGACCACCCAAGAGGAATCAAAGTCGCTGTATCACTCTGCAAGCATCTCATTCCTACTGATGTTTATGATTCTAAAATCAGGAGCATGTTCCTGGGATACAATTAGTCAGTATCTGCTAAGGTAATGTTAGAAAAGAAAAGCTTTAAAATGCTCCCTTTGTCCCCGACCTGCTATGGGAATTCATGGTATGCAACATCAAAGAGAAAATTCAGGTCACCTCTGTTGGATGTAGCCATGGGGGTGTGTGAATTAAAAACATGCAACAGGGAACCTGACAGATTCCTGTTTCAATCTGGTCTCTTCTGCAACTCTTCTAAAGGTGATCCCTATAGATAATTAAAGGACAAGCCTCAGACCATTTTTAGGATGTACTGGTTCTCAGAAAAGTGGTTTAAAATGGTCAAATACTCCAGTTCCCTTCAGGAACCGACCAACAAAAAGACAGGCCAAAATCTTGGTAGCTCAAAGGAAAAAAGGAATTTCTAAGAATATTTCCGTTCACCATGAAAGAGATGAGAAATCAAGCTGTTCAGGCACAGCTGGAGAATGTGTAGAAGTGAACCATAACACTCCTGGTTTAGCTTCTCAAGAAGCTGAAGATTTTGGTGCTATTAGGACATAGCATCATGGGATGATGTTTCCTGGTGAGCAAAGTAATCAACCATCTAGCAGCTGAGATCAGTGGATCCTGTCAAGTGGTCAGACCCTCAAAGGAATGGGTCACTTGTGTCCAAGAATTCAAAGCTTACATCTTACACCTGATAAAAGTGCAGAGATACTAAAACATGGTAGTACGAGTCCAAAACAGTGGTCAACTGAGATGCAAGGTAAGAAAAATATAACTGGAAAGAAAACAAGATTGTGTTTATTAGAACAAAGCTTCCATTTTGGTCAATCTGATGTTTCTTGCAAACATATGTTGACTAAGCCAGTTCTGCAAATTGATTTACATTTTTATTCCCATCCAAATTGTTGTGCCACCAGCTTTCTACCTAACAAAACTCTGCCCCTCTGCTCAAATTGTACCTCCTTGGTAACAATTTCTTCAACCATGCTAGAGGCCATGACAGTGTCTATTGACCTCATCTGTGCCTCTCTTGGCAGTTATGCTATCATTTTTTTTTAATATTTTATTTATTTATTTGACAGAGAGAGAGCACACGCAGGAGGAGCAGCAGAGGGAGAGGGAAAGGGAGCCCAACTTGGGGCTCGATCCCAAGGATCCTGGGATCATGACCTGAGCCAAAGGCAGACGCTTAACCAGCAGAGCCACCAAGGGGCCCCGGCAGTTAGGCTGTCTTGAGATGTGATGTGTGCATGTGTATCTCCGTTTAAGCCAATGCCTTGCATTCTTTGTTACAGAGCAAATCCCATGAGAGCAAGAATGGGGCCTTCTATTTTCTGCTTTAATTTCCTTAGCTCTCTTACACAATTAATATGTGGTAGTTGACAGAAGATCCAGCATAAATTTTCCTTTAGCATAAATAATATTGGACAGGTCCTGCTTGACTCATAACACATTTTCAAGAGAGATTTATGTTGACCTTATATGGAAATATTATCCAATCATCTAAAGCTTTTTTTTTTTCCAAGTTATTTAGGAGTTTGGCTTAGAATAAAATGATAAGCAATAGATGGACAATATTTACAGAGCAGCGTATGAGTTGCTGGTCAGTAGTTCTAGAAGTTCCTTCGATATTTATGGGCTCCGTAAAGAATTCCTTTGCAATTTGTTCCCTCTACACAGGAGTAGGGAAGTTCTGGAAATTTTAATCAAACATGTTATTTCATTTAATTTTTTAAAAAATATTCTATTGCTTTTTAAATGATACCAAATTCAAGGTAATGTATGGAACACTGACCTTCTTAAGTATGACTAAGTTTAGTTCAAAGTCCATGTACCTTTTTGAAGATTTCTTTTCCCCCAGTGAAGCTTCAGATGATCTGAGAAAAATGGGTCTCAGCCTTATACAGAACACAATGCTGTATAAACTGAGGCATATTATCAACCACACACAGAATAAAATACAAAAACTAAAAGTTAAACTTGGAAAACCTAAGAAACTCTTTTATGTTCATGACCAATTTGAAAACATAGCAAGATTTTCTGAAAGTGCCTCCATTATTCATGTATTTTCTTTTCTTTTTTTGTTGACAGGGAAACACAGAAGATTTCCAATTATGAACATATGCATTGCTTTCAATGAGTAAAAGTGGAAAAAGTATAAAGGCCAGCATTGCATCTGAGTTCCACAAGGACTCCTAAATGCAGAAAGGAGGCCCATTACGAGGCCAACTATGTGAGAGCTCCCTAAAAGAACAAAAATTGTCATGATAGAACTCTTGCTGTCAGTGAGGGATGAGAAAATGAAATATACCCACATACAGGGAAAGACACCTGAGTACAAAAAGCACAGGTTTTGGTGCAGAAGAGATAGGGGTTTGAATCTATGCTCTCTGTTGCTTTCTACCAGAAAGATTTTGTGAACGTAACTGAAATTCACCAGACCCTGGTTTCTTCATCTGTATAACAACACCCATTCCTTGGTTGTGATGTGAATTAAAATGAGATAGATCACATAGAACACCTAGCAGAATTCATGGAAAATGAGGGTCATTCAACAGGTGTATACTCCCTTTCTGTCCTACCCACAGATGTAATCAGTTCAAGACAGCTGAGGTATTATCTTATTGGAAAGAAAAAGATTTCCACCTGCAGAAAAGGTTTTATAGAAAAAGGAGGATTTTAATGGACCTCAGGACAGGAAAAAAAATGGAACATAGTAAAGGTGTTTGGAGAAAGTAAAATACTGAAGCAGTTAGAAAAAGGTGTTTGGAGAAGTAAAAGGTTTACATGACATTAAAAGTAAAAGGAAGAGTGTAAAAAATTATGTCATGAAATTCACATAATTGGAAAGATGAGTCTGGTGGAAGGTGGAAGGAAGGTCTCATGTGAAAATGTGATTATACACAAAAGAAGTAAAAATGTAAGTTGAGGCCTGGATTGTGAATTCCAAGTTGAGAGAGTGGGGACATCATGGGAAGTCAATGAAAAGTCCAAAAGAAACCACTTCTGTAGAGGTAAATGGTGATATTCTTATCAAACTCGATTATTAATATTATAACTATAAAGCCCTTCCTATTGGAAATGTAAGTTTCTTTCAATCATTACAAATAAAAACTTAACCTTCATTCAAGTTTAAATTGAGCTTTTACTTTTTAAAGAGCGTCACTCTATTTTACTCAAATAAATTATATTGTGGTTTTAAGAAATGGCCAACAAGGTGAGGAAGACCCTCTCCAACTCTTGTATGCAGAATTTGGACCAGACATGAACTAGAAATGCATATTTTAAGTCTAATACTGCATAAAATAAGCATGGCTTGGGAAGCAGAGCAGATCACTAACTAAAAACACTATAATGGATTTGTAATGGCTCTCTGTGGGATTCTTCAGATACAATAAAAACTCTTTATAATGACAAAAAATTGGATATATTATACTTATTACTCAGTAAGAACATATTTTATTTACCTGCAACATTTTTGATGGAAAGTGATGCAGTCTAAAAAGGGCCCCCAGACATGCAATTTTATTTATTTTCCTTTCTGCTTACAATTTTACCCTATTTAAGGTACTAAGAGTCTTTCTGGTTTTGGTGTGTGAAACATCTATTATCATCCCATAGCCCATCTGTTTTAAAGATGATTTAACTAGCCTGATTTCTTTTCTTTCTTTTTTTTCTTTCTTTCTTTTTTTTTTTTTTTTTGTATTTAGAGCAATGTAAGACCAAAGTGCCTCAGGGTCTACCCAAGCCTGGAATGTTATTCATTTTTGAATAGCTCAGATAAACAAAATTTACTCTCATTGAATAACATGAAAGCATATTGAAAGCCCAGTTAAGATGAACAACTGCAACATATAAATGCTATATAATTAATAATATTAATTCAGCTTTCTTGCATTAATCCAAAATGTTCTGGGCTGTTTGGTTTTATTGAAGGAGGGAGGCAAGAAAAAAAATCTCATCATTTTATGTAATACTAATATTACTCATAACATTTCAATTCCAATTGACCTTGGCAATGCAACAAAATCAATAATAAATCCATCACAGATTTTTTTTGGCCATTTTTTACTCTGATTTTAAAATCCTGGATCACTGTTAAATTTAATCTAATATCAAGAATAGTTTGCATTTTATAGTGCTTTCCCTTCTAAATCATTTTTTAGATTTATTTTATACATAACAAAATAGGTCTGAAAAGAAACCACTGTTAGAGTTGATGGTGGAGAAAACCGTTGTAATGCAAGAGGCAGTGGCTTCCCAAACAACTCTTTCTGGTAAGTAGAGGACCAGGTAGTTTCCAGAACACTCAGTCCAGTCTGGAACTTCGTGTTCTAAGGCATGCTCTAACACCTCTAACTTAGCCGAACCCCAATCTTGTCTTCACAAGTTAAAAAGGAAGTATAAATCTTAATGAAATCTAGCGAAGACCCATAAAGATTAATTAAGTCTTATAAAAATAAGATCTAGGAAGAAGTATTAATAAAAATGAGATTTTTTTTTTTCAAATTGGGGTGTGTGTTGAGATAAGGGAATGACTTGACAGTTCTTGAACTGCTAAACTAAAAGAGATACCTGAGAAAAAAGTCCTTGAATGAATGCATGGGTAAACAGATACAGAAAGAATAGTTAACATTTTAAGAAAAAAAAAAAAAATGAATACGGAAACAGAATAAAAACACTGGTATTTGGTTAGAACAAGAAGCTGTGATTTAATGTGAGAAGATTTGAATGTGTATTTTGATTCAGGTATTAAATCTTACTGAAATACAGATTTTGGCAAAGAGAAGAATGTGTGTTCCTTGCAGAAGAGGTTGAGAAGGACTAAGATCATCCCAAAAAGAAGCAGCATCACTCATGGGGGCAGAAAGAAGGCATCATATGGGATGGGAAAAACAGAGATTATACCACCTTCCTCTATTATATAACAATAGCCACAGCATCTAGAACAATTTATGGACTGATTACTGTATGCCAGGCCATGTTCTGTATTAACTCTTACTCCTCAAGACAACTCTGGCAAAACCTAGCTGCAGAATTTCCTAACTTGGTCAAGGTCATGGTTAGTCAGTGGCAAAACTAAGATCTGAACCTCTGCTGTCGGGATCTAGAGTTCACACTATTACTATTTCCTGGCTTTCAATGTTATTATTATTTTTATTTTTGCTTATACAATTGGTCATAATTCTGTGCCCTTAGAGTTTGTGTTAGAGTATGAATGGCACCTGGAATCCATATGGTATATTTGCAAGTCTAAAAAAATGGGGGGAGGGGGGCTGGGAAGACAGAAGACATACCAGAATCTCCAGAAAGTTGAAGAGGGGTGTGTCATTTGAAAAGGCCTGCTCAGTGTGTTCAGTGTTATAGTTTAAACACCATACATTACTTACAGAAAGTAAATTACTTTAAGACTTTTTAAATTTGTGTATTTGAGAGACAGCAGAGCGAGCGAGAGATTGCAAGTTGCGGGGAGGGGCAGAGGAAGAGGAAGAAGGAAGCTTCCCACTGAGCAGGGAGCCCTATGCGGTTCTTAATCCCAGGACCCTGGGATCATGACCTGAGCTCAAGGCAGCCACTTAACTCACTGAGCCACCCAGGCACCCTGAAAGTAAATTACTTTAGAAGGTAAAGACTGACTTCATTTGTTTGCTGGAACATAGGTGAAAAAGTTGGAGAAGCTCTTTAAATGTTCAATCCAGACTCTGGGCACACTGAATGGATTAGAAGTCACGAAAACAAACCTGGTCATCTCACTATTTTCCTTACAAACAAAAAACAAACAAACAAACCAACCAACAACAACCTATTTCCCTTTATTTATAGTATGAAGTTTTAACTACTCATAAGGGGAAGTTTAAACTACTTAGCCTAGTATTTAAAAAGTCTTAGCAGTTTTGCTCCAACCACCTTTCCATCCTCATTTCCTATGACCTATGACCACTCCCCACAAGACATGTGTTGAACAATCACAAACATTCCATAGACTAGCGTGCTACCTTTGTCACAAACGTGCTTTTGAAATCTTATATGTTGTGGAGCCTACTCAGCTCAAATGTCAACTACTCTCTAAATATTTCCATGACTCCTCTAAGTAAAGCTTTTCCTACTCCTTTGAATAGCTATACATGTATTATATTTAAATATATATATTTCTGTATACATATTTATCATGTTATACTCTAATTCTCTCCTTCAGTATATCAATACAACCACTGAACAAATATTTGCTGAATAACTATTCTGTACCAGGCACACTCTAAGGTCCCTAAACCAAGGACTATTTGTCATTTTGTCATGTTTCTGAGAGAGGGTTGTTGGGAGTGGGAGTGGTAGTTTCTATTACTTTGCTCACTGTCGAACACATAGTAGCCATTAATTGAATATTTGTTGAACTGAACTACCCATGAGAAGTTCAATGAACATCACGGTCAACAAATAATCATTAAGAAATAACCGATCTTATATTTTCTTAGGGAGAAATAATTGGATGTAGAAGAATATATATGTAAAACAGCAGACCTTTAAATTTGGCAGGGTCTCAGATCTGGAACTTTTATAATGTTAATTAGAAAGGGAGTAATGAGGAAAGACACCATTTTGCAGCTTTTAATTCCTTCCTTCAAGTTTTAAGTGGATTTTAATCTCCTCCAGACCACCAAGTTAGGTTCTCAGGTTCTTAAAACTTCAAGGGCAATTTGAAGCTATCCAGTCCAAACCTTACATGTCACAGATGAGGAAACTGTATCCTAAGAGATTAGAAAAGCTTGGACAAGAATCCAAGTCTCTTCTCCCAATGTCTCCCCCTCAAGCATCTTGTTACCATATATATTTTCTCCCTTTCAACTTCTATTCTCTAGAAATTCGACAGAATACTGGTAACAAGCTGGTCAGCCACTTGGGAGAATTGAAAGATTTGATGGTGGAGAAAATATTTCCTTCTTTTTACATCCCAAGATCTCTCCCAGATGTGGGATCTTTTGAAGTAAGAACATAAGCAGGGCTGAGAAACCTTTCTTTGACCAATAAGAGAAGGAGGAGGTTCAGAGTAAACCTTTATTTTCCCTTTTATTTCATAATTCTTCAACTTTATAGAAACTCAGATTTGTTCATTAGGATGTCATATATATATGTATGTACACACACATGCGCGCACACCCATTTCTTTTCGTTATGAGAAACAAATATTTCCCCTCCTTTTATCTGGAAAATTCCCTAAAACTTCCTTGTTTTATGGTTGGCTGTGATTAATTTATCAAATTCTCTTTTGATACAGTGCACACTGATCATGATTAATGTGTTTATCTGCTAAACATACGAAAAGAAAGTTAGTTTAAGCAAGCAAGTCACTGCATCCTACTTATTAATAAATCATTTGTCCTTTAGAGGTTTTGCCTCCTGGGTTGTTTATATTTTGAAGTGAATTTGACATTCTTTCGTTAGAAAAAAAAATACTTCAGTTACTGCCAATTTTCAGTCATTTTCAAAGAGGTTAAGGAGAAGTTCCTTTCTAATGGAGAGACTATTACAAATGCACAGGGTGTGGAAAGAGGCTCCCTCGCTGGATCATTGATGAGCCTTTGAAGCTCAAAACCAGAGGTAGAGTGGTTATAGATGCCTAGGTGTGAGAGAGGCCCTATGTTAAGTATCTGTGTTTGAACTTAGCTAAATATCAGCCAAACAAAGAGCAGGGCCAGAGAAGAACAGAACATCCCATGTGTGCCCGGTAGGCTGCAAGCTTACCATCCAGCCTCGACAGCACAACTTTTGTTGTGTGCACTATATGAAGCTCGACCACTGCCCTCCTCCAGGCATCTCCACGCCTCTCTCATCTTACAGCATTTTTTAGTACTTGCTGAAAATAGACACAATTTCCTCCTTGAAACCAGCCCACTGCCTGGCACGGCTCCCTGAAAGAAATCGCTCTGTCATTCCAGTCTAACAGGCAACTTGCAATTTCAAAAACAAATTCAGCTGCAACCGCTTTTAAACCATCTGACTAGGTTACTTTTCTACCTTACGTCACTCAGGTTTCCAGAAAATCTACTCAAAATGCCTAATGAGGCAATAAATTTCTTTACTGACTGTTCAGAACGTGGAAACAAATTGGAGTGACTCACTCAGGCCTTTTCTTAACCCTCTTATTCAGCAAAACAGTTTATTTTACTGAAAGAATAGGGGGAAAAAAGAGCTGACAATTTAGAAATAAACTAAGTAGGTCCACCCTCTTTTGTGCGTCTGGGACATTCAGGACTATCCTTTTCATGAGTATATGTTACAGCTTAATTGAGAGTGTAAAAGAGGAAAATCTTGGCTTATTTCTCATCCTTGTGAAAATAACTCCCATGCTTGCCTTTTCGCTTATTAGGAATTATTACTCCAACTCATTTTTGATGAAGGGTTTTGTTTTGTTGCTGTTGGTTTTACGTCTTGTTTTGCTTTGCTTTAAGATGCAACAGTCCTCTGCTAATAATTATCCACAGGTAGAAGTTTCCTTACTTGGGAGGTAATCATGAAAGCAAGTCTTGCTTATGCTGCTTTATAAAGGACAGAAAATAACAGAGAAGGGAAAGTACCTGAAAGTTTACGTTTCTTTCTAATTTGCTTAAACATGTTTGAATTATTTGCATTGGAAATATTTGCTTAAAAAATATTTGAATTATTTGCATTCCCTGAGTATATTCCAGATAATAAGAGGTAAAGGTGTTGAAAAACTACTTTGGGGGATTAAAAGCATAATAGCTACAGGCAGAAAAATTCTGTTTATATGTACATAATGGATATACATCCTGAAAGCAGTATATTTACATTTAAAAAGTGAAGGTAGAGTAAATTTGGCCCAGACTCTTCAATTTACAGATATTGAATGAAAAAAGTGGGGAAGTAAAGAGATTTCATGAATATCCCTGGAGAGGTGGCATACCACACCGTATCTGGAACCCCCATCTCCTAAACCCTGAGTGTTCCTTTCAGTATTGCATTCTTACCTTAACTTTTCACTGCTGAGCCCAAAAATGCCATACAGTGTTCTTTTTTTTTTCTCATTCACTCATTCATAAAAAATAAATCTTAATGGCAGGTGTGGGGGAGCAGGAGGAGATCATCTCTTCCCTAAAAAGTTGAGAGTCAGCTGTTTAGTTTCTCTTTAAAAATTGTGACCTTCCCCATAGTTAAAAATAGTGTTTCGTGTTCCCCTTTTCTCTTCTTTTTAATTTCAAATCTTCTAAACTGCATACTGAAAGGTCAGAATATTAACATGAATATGAGTATGGGAAGGAAGTGGAAACAAGCTACTGCATCATAATTTCTCGATGTTAGAAGTCAGTACATAACCTTGGTTTATGAAATCTTTTCTGGAGTTCTTGGAATTCCACAAGACGGAGGATCAGAGAAGAGAGTACAGATTGTTTACAATGGGAAGTAATGGGATACCTAGTCCTTTAGTCTGAGTTTTCAAAGGAAGGTACCTTTGTTTTTACCTTTATCTAAGAAATCGGGACTTACGTCTATAGATTAACATTTATCATAGAAATAAACCTGTTAGAGCTAAAGGGACCTTAGCTATTACTTAACCTTAACCTTCACATCATATAGATAATGCTTACAAAAGTGGTTTATTAAGTGGCACATAGCATTGTCATAGTAGAGAAAGACCTAGGTGTCCTACTACCCCGTCTTGTGTTTGTCCCTCAACATGTAGCCTCTTACTCCATGAGTATACTTACACATCCTTATGCAGGTCATTTGAGGTGTTAAAAATAAAAGTACAAACGAACTAACTCTACCCAAGTCCTTTAGCGACAAAATGACTTTTCTAAGCAGCACTGAAGTTACAGAAAAAAAGTTTAGCGCTCACCATAATGTGTTAATACTGCCCTGTAAATGCCATCATGTTACTGAAAACCATCGCCATGATCCTAAATCATTTATGCTCAAAATTATAAGCATAGGGGTGCCTGGGTGGCTCAGTTGGTTAGGCGACTGCCTTTGGCTCAGGTCATGATCCCAGGGTCCTGGAATAGAGCCCCTCATCGGGCTCCCTGCCCTGTGGGGGAGCCTGCTTCTCCCTCTGCCTGCTCCCCCTGCTTGTGCGCTCTCTCTCTCTCTGTCAAATAAATAAAATCTTTAAAAAAAATTATAAGCATAAACCTGAAAACAATTTTTTACTAACAAGAGAAAATATTGTAGCATTCATTCTGGTGGAAGACTTCAAAATCCAAGTCAAAGGCAACTACAACTGAGTAAATCATATGAAAAATATGATTATTCCTGAAAAGAAATGGACTTGGCTTTTAATAATTCAACTGGAAAGGGAAGTTTTAAAATACATTTCTTACTATATCAGTTTTCCATAAAAAAGAGTCATCTGGATGAACTTTATTTAGAATTCTGAACTCATTTCTCTATACTCATAATTCTCAGAAGCAGTGTAGAGATGTGAATGAGCTGAAAACACAAATTCCTGAGAAGCCACACAAAATTCTGAGAGGTGTGTACTCAAGAAACCTCCATATTTCTTTCTTAACTTCAGTACTGACCAGGAATATCTTGAATCAGTAAAACAGATGATTGTTTAAATTTAATGGGAGGATAAAGTCCTCAAGATTCTCTTTCCTCAAAAAGGAACCTCCTGGGCCAGAGGATGACAGATTTGTTCATTTGTTTTTAATATAAAGGGCAAGCAGCTAACATAAGGTTGAGATTCAGATTGTGGCTCCTTGTTAGAGGTTTTCACTAAATAGCTTTTGTGCCTTAAAATAAGATACTTCACCTTTTTGAGCAACCCCTTGCCTACTTATATATATTAAGGTGTTTTGAACTTGATAATACCTAATTAACCTTTTAAATACTCAGATTCTGAACATTTTACCTGGAAAAAAAAAATGGCACGTATGCACTAACATTGTACAGTCTACTTAATGCCATTTTAAAATTACTTCACTGACGTTGGAACTAGAATAAGTTTTACCTGGCAATCCAAATCCAAAAATTATTTTATTTTTTTTTAAGATTCTTATTTATTTATTGAGAGAGAGAGAGAATGGTAGAGAGAGAGCATGAGAGGGAGGAAGGTCAGAGGGAGAAGCAGGCTCCCCGCTGAGCAGGGAGCCTGACGCCGGACTCGTTCCCGGGACTCCAGGGTCATGACCTGAGCCGAAGGCAGTCGCCTAACCAACTGAGCCACGTAGGCGCCCTCCAAAATTTATTTTCCATTTCTTGTCCAACAGTTTCTACCTGTACTCAAGAAAATAAATAAATAAATAAATAAATAAATAAATAGCAATTGATCCAGATACAGAATATCAATCAGAATTTAAGGATTTTTTGATATAATGAAGAAGTTAACAAATACACAAGAATATTTTTTAATGAACTAATGTTATCTTAATTTATTATATATTTTAAAAATTATGGTATTCTCTGGTCCCTAATCTACTTGAGACATGATCTAGAATTTAAATTAAATTTATGCTTATTACTTAACTAACAGCAATGTAATAAATCTTTCTTGGTATTTATGGCAGGTCTTCTTCTCTTGGAACTCTCTTCACTATCCACAGGGTTGGCTATCCCAGGGAGCTTGGTGAGACTACCTCTTCTAATCATAGCTGACTTGATATAGCTGGAAATTGACCCAGGCTGGTTTATTTAAACTTTCTCCTAGAAATTCAGAAATAGGGCTGAAAATATTTTTTTAGTTTAGTCCAGGTCTTTGGAAGTAGGTATAAATTAATGACTGGAGTGACCCTCTTCCACCTTCTCTCAGGATTGCATTTAACAGCCCAGCGCAGGAAAAACAATTGAGATAGGTACATAGGGGGAAGAAGAGATGGAAGACAGAAAATATTTCAGTAGGCATTAAAGACCCAGTTCTAGTCTCTCCTAAAGAACAAGCCCCTTTCCTGCTCTTAGATTGCATGACAGAGCAGCACATGGGTGGGTCAGTCAGTTAAGCATCCGCCTTCGGCTCAGGTCCTGATCCTGGGGTCCTGGGATCGAGCCCTGTGTTGGGCTCGCTGCTCAGTGGGGAGCCTACTTCTCCCTCTGCCCCTCTGCCCCACTTGTGCTCTCTCTTTCACTCTATCTCAAATAAATAAATAAAATCTTTTAAAAAAATAGATTGCATGACACAATCCAGCAGATATTTCATAAATATATTTTTGGTTTAAACCAGCTCGAGTTAACTTTTGCTACCTGTGAGCAAAGACTGCTAACTAAGTCTGGGATATTTTAGTAGTTTTGTTAAAATCATCCATATAGTCTTCAAAAATTAAGAACTCTCAGAATCCCCAATGTGAAGAAGTAAGCTGGCACTAAAAGCATGATCTATATGGATTATAAAATTATGCTCATGAAGATTTAGTACAAACCAAGCTCTGTTAAATAGAAATATTACCTAAGTAATCATTTATCTAATAATGCTTACAGTAAATTTTAAAAATATTTTATCATATTTTGTATCACTAGACAATTTGTATAGCCTTACCTTAAACCCAGTTCAATTTTAGTATTTATTATGTTAAAAAGGAGATTAATTTGCATGTTACATTTTACCTCATAATATCTTCTAGAATAAAGGACTTTCTACTTTCAGCCCTTTGGTAAACATAATAAGTGTTTCACTGCCTACTTTTTAAAGCAATGTTTAAATTAGCTTACCTACCCTTTACATCACATCTTGTGTTTTAAGAGCTCTGTGAAGCAATGAAAAGAATATAATGGAGCCATAGATCAAGGCACCTCATTCATTAACTTTTAAAATATCACCTCATTTATTTAGTCTTCCTCTGGAGTTTCTCTTTTGATAAGCAGCAATTTTATTAAATATCCTTTTAAGTGAATGAGAAAGAATGACATACTTTGCTCCAATACATATAAAGGCTGTATTCTTACATCTAAATTTACTTTAGCCAGGAACATTGCAGGGTAATCACTACATCTGTTTTTTGTATATATAAGGAGTGGGAGGAATACTGCTGGCTTTTAAATTTACAGCACACCAAATAGCTAATACAGATTTTGGCCATGTGGGAAAACTTTGATGAAATTACCCTGTCTAGGGGAACAAAAAGGGTGAAATCATTGGATTAATGGCAGGCCAAAATATTTGAAAGGTGAAAGCATGCTTCAAGAAGTCTGCAGGAAGAGAACCCAGTAACCAAATGTAATTCATTAAAAGTAACAGTACATGTTGTCCTATAATTGGTATCGGTTTGAGGCTTCAACCAAAAGTCAGAAACATTACATCCTTTAAATGAAAGAACTGTCACAGCAGGCAAGACACTGCCTTGCAAATACAGTTTCGTTTGTAAGGAAAATATAAACGCACCCTGAGAGAATGTTTGAGGAAGCAGCCTCTTAAAAAGAGTAGTATACAAGGGGTGCCTGGGTGGCTTGGTCAGTTAAGCGGCTGCCTTTGGCTCAAGTCATGGTCTCAGGGTCCTGGGATCAAGCCCCACTCATAGGGCTCCTGGCTCATTGAGGAGCTGGCTTCTCCCCCTTCCTCCACCCCTGCCCCCACTTGGGCTCACTCTCTCTCTCAAATAAATGAATACAATCTTTATAAAAAAGAGTAGTATACAAATCTTTAGACTTTTAGACATAATCTTTCTGGTAAATAGCCAATTCACAAAGATGGGGAAATCAATGGACTACAGGATTTATGAGAAGAGTCTAAGAAAAAAAAAAAAAACCTTTCTGTTATCACATGTAATGAAACATCATAGATTCTAAATTAATCCAATGATCACTTCTTTTATGATCTTATTCAGTAGTAGGAAAAGCATGGGGAAATGAAATATAGAATCAGAAATCCAGCCCTATTCACCCCCAAAAGTTCTTACATAATTATTTTCCTTTCCCATTAACCACTGGGTCATGTTTTTGTTTTTGTTTTTGTTTTCAAATTAAAATACTATAAAGTTTCCAGTACATAACTTTTCAGAAGTATACATACAAAAATGGTACTTTGGGACAAATTAGCTCCACATTTTCAAAACAATCACCTTTTCTCTTTGCTAAAAAGTCCCCACTTCTTCTTAATAGGACAGAGAAGAGCTTTTGCCTATCAAAATACTTTTCACAGCTGGATAAAAACTTTTTCAGGTTCTCTACACTCTCTTTTTCAGTTCACGCAGGAATAATGAACTATCCAGCCAGAAGGGAAAAAACTCTGCCGGTTTTACCCACATTCTGAGATGCTTTTGGAAACACAGTTAACTTGCCCACTTTTGCATATGGGCAGTTTGCTTTATAAAAATTAGGCACAGCATTTTTATAGTTTGATACGTATTTGATTAGGGAGTAATTACTCGGAGATATTTATGTACAACTGGGCCTCTATTAGAAACATCTCAGAGAGGCACATTCTCGTGGGATAAAGTTCACGTGCAAACCCGTATCTAAACACGTTTCTCCCCGTGGCCAACTCCCCTCTACTCCAGAAGGACCACACTGAGAATCTCAAGAAGGTTGATGAATTTCTTTCCACAACTTGCCAAGATATAGAAAAAATTGTGTCTAAGATGGAATTTATTTTCTTGACTCACTCTTTCACATCAAACATAAAAACAAAGAATGGTAATTTTAGATGTTCATTTTCGATGCAAAATTTTAAAAAGCTGATAGTTCATGTAAATCATATTGAAATAAATTCTAATTGGGGGAAAAATAAACAAAAATCCAGTAATTATTTCTTCCCCTCAAGCAGTGACTCTCAAACTTGACTAGATTGAAATTACCTGGGGAGCATTAAAAAAATACTATACCTTAGGTCCTACCAACAAATCTTTAAATTTGATTGGTTTGTGCTGGCCTTATTATTAGGGTTTTAAAAAATCTCCCCAGGTGATTCTTGTGTGCAGCCAATGGTTAAAACCCTGTAGAATACAGGGCGCCTGGGTGGCTCAGTTGGTTAAGCGACTGCCTTCGGCTCAGGTCATGATCCTGGAGACCCGGGATCGAGTCCCACATCGGGCTCCATGCTCAGCGGGGAGTCTGCTTCTCCCTCTGACCCCCTTCCCTCTCGTGCCTCTCTATCTCTCATTCTCTCTCTCTCAAATAAATAAATAAAAATCTTAAAAAAAAAAAAACCTCTAGAATACAGATTAGTGCTAGGTTGTGTTAATTATTTTTAAAAAATTGAGAATTTTTATTGAAAATGAACAAGACCAAGGGTATTTGATACCATCACAAGGCAACTGACATGCTCATAATTAAAATCAGAGAAAAGATGTTAAAAAATATTGGGCAGAGTCAGATTTGAATACTCAATCTTTATAAATCCTTTATAGATATAATATGGAATAAAGTATGTAGTAAGACCATATATACATGGGTGAGCAAACCTAAATTTCAGAACCATGCCTACACTTAAGTTACTAATTCACCTTGTCTACCTCTGGAAAATCATGGAGGAACATCTCATGTTTACCTTTGACAATTTTCTCACATATTATCTTTTTTCAAAGAGCAAACTTGAATTCTATGGGGTCAACTAAAATATACTTTCCAGACTCATAAGATGAGAAATGGCATGTGAGATGTTCAAATTGTTATCTTTCTTTCTAAAATGAATGCCTACTTTATTATATTTCAGAAACGAAATGAGGACAGTTAATATGCCTGGATTCTGAAAGAAGTTTAGTCAGAATTAGGAACCATCAGAATAGTATTAATGTTACAGGAAAAAAAAAAAGATTTTATTGTATCCAAATGAATCTAAGCAGATATTCCTATACATATATGAAATTTATATATATAATTATTCATTATAACCAAGTGGTAGCAAAAGACTTTAAGCACCCAAGTGTTTAGCAATAGAAGACTAGTTCTTCCCACACAATGAACATTCTGTGCCAGGAAAAAAATTATATATTACAAATTATAAAGATTATATGTATACACACACAATCTATGTACTATGTGGAGAGAGCTCCAGGATAATTACACCATTTCTTTTAAAATACAGAAAAATAATTATATTTTGCTACCTCTGTAAAAAGAAAAAAAACCGAGAAGACAATATATAGAGTCATATTTACTTTTATTTATATTATAAAATGTTGGAAGTCTATAAAGTAAACAAAAATGGCAGAAGGATTTCTCAGTCTATATTTTTATATAGCTTTGATTTTGAGAAATGTAAATGTATTATTATAAAAATAAATTAAAATTCACAAATAAAATAATGTGAATGCTCATGCTGATATTTGGGGGTTTTATTCTACATACTCATGGGATAGCATTAAAAAGGGTTCAGTCCATAAAAATCAAGACAGTAAATATTTTAAATGATAGAGGAGAGTTTTAATAAATTATCTTTGATGAGAAGAAAATACCATGAAAACTTAGAATAAGATACTGTAATAGTAGTATTTGTGACCCAGAGGTGCCTGGGTGGCTCAGTTGGTTAAGCCTCTGATTCTTGGTTTTGGCTCAGGTCGTGATCTCAGGGTCCTGATATTGAGCTCCATGCGAAGCTCTGTGCTCATCATGGAGTCTACTTAGGATTCTTTCCCCCTCCCTCACACTTCTCTGCTCCTCCCCCTGCTTGCTCTCTCTCCCTCTCTCAAATTAAATAAATAAAATCTTTAAAAAAAGAGAAACATTTGTGACCTAAAAAGGATATTTATGATATCTTTTCAAGTAAAAAAAAAAAAAAAACTAGGTTAAAAGATACAAAAGATACAATCTTCTTTGTGTCAATAGTAAAGGTACATACAGAGTGATAAATAGTCGCAAGTTTACTAAAATCTCATCAGCAGTTTATCTTGGGATGTGGCAATAATAGATTGAGTTTGATGTTCATTTGCTGAGAGATCCTGGTTCTGCCTACCACATCCTTGGTGAGTGTTCTAAATGCTGGATGTCACACTGAACATCCATCCCTCTTCCTCCAGTAACCAGAATGTTCCATCACATCCTAGCTCTCCTCACTTGGAGTCTGGAAAAGCCTCAGGCTATAAGGGCACTACAGGGAGAACTTCAGGAAACAGCTGTGAGATGCTTTTAAGGTTTAGAGGAAAACCTAGGTTATTCCTCCACAGTGTATTCCTTTTACAAAACGAGGGTCATCTTGGACATACCGTCACAAGAGCTAGGTTGGAGACTCTGGGATGAAAGCGAGACCAACTTGAATTAGCAGTTAAACACCGAGGACACAATGCTCATGATGGATGAAACAGTAGGAGCCAGGGGGACGGACCAGGGGACTTATGCCCTCTTGGTCCTTTTCTCGTCTTGGACAGCCCAGCCACCATAATTGCTATGACACAAGATGAGTCTTGAGAACCATGTGTGAATTGGGCCTTCGGAAAAGGATTTCACAGCAGCAGAGATCCTAGTAGCCCCATCAGCTGTGGCAACGAGGTGGGTACATTAGGTGTTGGCTTAGCATTCTCCTGGCCAAAAAAAGGTGTTACTCAGACAAGCAGTTGACCCCCAGTCTCCTTCCAAAGCTAACTCTAACTCTGACTTAGGAGGTAGGAAAGACAAATAAATGAAGTAGTCATCAGGTTAACTTTTCTGACTAAAGGCTAATTAGGGAGAGTCAGAGGCTAAATAATATTATGGTGGAAAATGTCCTACAAGACCCAAAAGTGGTTTATCAAGGGCTCTTCAATAAATATTAAGCTTTCAATACAACTTTTTGATTGTATCGCCTTAAAGACTAGTCACTTCAAAAGTGAAAAGCTTTCAAATCTTTGTCTGCATTGCGGGGCAAAGTCAAATCTAAGATGTATACAGATACTCTGAGCAATTGCTCAATGAGATTTAACTATAAAATAATGAAACTGAATTTCTTTTTAGTTACAAAATGGCTCTGAGACAAATTCTTTAAAAGGAGTTGAAATAGCAGCAGCATCACTCAAATGAGGGTATTGTATCCTGAGGTAAATGAAGGAGAGCATTCATTCGATGTGTAAGGATTAGAAAAGTAGTTGGCCTCATTAATTGTGGTTCTCAAACTCTTGAGCAGCAGAATTATCTGAAGAGCTTGTTAAAACACAGATGATTGAGTTCCCCTTGCAGATCTTCTATTTCAGTAAATATGAGGTGGGTTCCAAGAATTTGTTTCTCTGTAAATTTCTAGATGATGCTGATCTGTTGTCCTGGGGACACATTTTGAGAACCGGCACTTTAGAATGGTATTATTTTGTAATCTATAGTTATTTTCTTAAAGGATTTTGCAGCTCTATAGGAATTATTCAATTTTGCTGTCTTCATTTTGATCATCTCCTGAAGTCATGTTAATAATTTGCCTTTTTTATTCCAATGGCCAAGTTGCAATCAAGTTTTTCTGTATGTTTTCAGTTGCAAAAATTTATATTTGTGTTTTACAATCATTAGTTAGCTCCAGACTATCGTATGTGTGCGTTTTTGGAGCAATGTTTCTCAAACTGGGCCATTAGATGTATTCTAGGGGTCCACGAGTCTCTGACTTTTAGAAACAGTGGTTTACATGCTAGAAACCTGTTCTAAGGTATAGCAAGGGTACAGATTAATCTAACAGAAAAAAATCACATGAATACCCTCCCTCATATGTCTGTAAATTATCATTTTACTAAGTAGAGCCAGTAGAAAGTGGCACTTAAGAGTGTGCTTTCCAACGATTTCATGTCAAGGCACATAGAGAAACTTAAACTCATTTAGGACCCTCTGGTGGAAGCAGAGGAAGCTGCTGATGGCCTGGCCATAGAAGCTAGCTGCCTTGCCTTGCCTGGACCACTGGGGGGCAGAGGAACGTGCTCAATGTCAGAGTATACCATAACTGTGGACTTTAGCAGGTTGGGAAGCTCTCATTGGGGTAAACTTTGTTCCAGAATTACCTAAAAAGGATGCCGTATCTAGGCTTTTAAAAAGGGATGGCTTTTGCAGAACTGACATATCACAATGCCTGAGGGAGGACAATTTTTGGGAATCCCTTCAGATTTTTCCATTCCCCCAGATTCTGTCCTTAAAAAGAAGTGGGGGAGAGATAGCTTCTTGTACCATGGGTCCACCTCTGCACCCAACAATAGTAAGCCTGAGGCATGGACAAGGGTGTCCCCTAATCCTCAGATGAGTTAAGAAAGAAAATAAAAGTTGCAAAATATTAACCCAGTTACTGGTGTCCAAAAGTGACTATTTCCAAATTGCTCAGTGAGCAGTGTGCTCAGAAATAACTTTATTAAGCTCTCTTCTAATTAACATGGTTTGGGAATTGTATATTTTCACATGTGAATATTCCAAAGTACAAATACATATAGCAGTGAAATGTGAAGTTTACAAATAAAATAGACCTAAATTCAAAGGAGTAATGTAGTTTTTCTTTGACGACTTAGAAGGAACTCCAGGATTTTACAGGGCCTCAAGCTAATACTTAACAAGTACTAACTATATATCAAAAACCAGTTTCAGAGGTTTGCATGTCTTAACAAGCTTATTCCACTCAACAACCCTATGAAAGAGATACTTTTATTTTTGCCATTTCACAAATGAAGACAGAGACACAAACAAACAAAAATACATGGGAGGTACAGTGAGGTGATGTAACTTGCCCAAGGTCACACAGCCAGTCGGTGGCAGACCTGGGATCCAGATCTAAGTATTAAGTAGGTTTCCAGCCATTTTTAAAAGACAGCCAAACAGACAGAGGCAGCTAATGAGAACATGCTGATTTTGGCTAACTGAACATAATAAAAATAAATAAATAAATAAAAAGAATAATAAGAAATAAAAAAATGCTGATTTTGGCTAACTGAACATAATAAAAAATAATAAAAATAATAATAAAATAATTTAAAAAATAAAAGCATTTCTTATCTTCCATATCCACAAAGAGCATTTAAGATGCTAGGGATGGTTACTCAAATTATGGACTACAATGAAGTGTGATACAGACACTAAAAATTAAGTGGTACATCTTACATTGATGGAAAGATGTCCATGAACTGACTGTGGGGGAAAAAAACAACCACAGGTTAAGAGCCATTATATAGATATTTTAGGAAGACATATTAATACAGATACATTTTAATAAAGAAATATGAGAGTTACATTAATAATAGACACATCAGATAGTAGCATTATGCTGGATTTTTATTTTCTGTCCTATCTTTCAAGATGTTTTGTAAGAGATATATGAGTTATTTTATAGTTAGGATATAAATTTTTTTTAACGAAAAGGTGCTCTAGTCAAAGGTATATAATAATAACAGCTAACATTTATTGAGTACTTATTAATGATCTTAAGCAGTGTGATCTTAAGAGGCAATGATCTTAAGAGTTTTTCATAGGGAGTCTCATTTAATCTACATTTAAGGAAATAAAAAAAAGTTGAGATAAGTATATAAGAGATAAGTATATAAGTATTATTAGCATTCCCATTTTACAGATGAATAAACTGAGGAAACTCAGTTACATTTATATTTGAAATCCTGATGATTCCTAAGAGTTCAACAAAAAGAAAAAATAGTGTGGACAAAAGAAGTCTAGAGGCCAGAAACGGAAAAGTGTTTCCAAGCACCTAGAAAACTAATTTGGCTATGTTATTAGCATTCAAACAAATGATGTGCTCATTACAGATCATTTGTATTTACTTTGTTTAGGTCCAGAAGTTTAGGAAATATATCCATGTTCTCTGATTTCCTTCCTTGACACTGTATTTTCTTATGTAACAGAAATAAATTAAATTTCATTTACGTAAGGGGGTTTATCAATTCAAATTTGTCACTGACAGGCTGATAAAATCTCTCCCTCGCTCTCTCTTGTGATGAATTTTCTCCCTTCCTTTGCCCATTAAGGCTCAGTGGGAAGCTTTACTGTAATTGTAGGATAACTGCAATGCTTAAACACATTCAAGCTCTTTGGGTTCTGATAACAAACAAATAAAATGCTGAAATTCTTCTTATTACCCTCCTACAATAACAATTCAATCTAAAAGAAATATACAACTCCAAAGTCATCCTTTCTATTTTTTTTTTTCTCCATTAAGATTTGGCTGGCTTCACTGAGGTTTATCCCCCTTCTTTCTCTTCCCATCCTCATGGCTTGCGTGAGTTGGTAATACAGAACAGAGACACTAGAATGAGCCACACTATTCACGGCAGGTAGGTGATGGACAGCTGGGCCCACATTCAAAAGCATCCCAGCTTCCCGCCCCCTCAACCTTTTGCTGAAGCTCTCATTTAAATATGAATTTTTAAAAATAATAGCCAATATCTTTAGCACCGCTATAGGTAATAGCACTCAAAAGTACAAATTTCATATAATGTTTTCCAATTTTGTTTAAATGCACATAAGTACTGTAGATACTGGGAAGGTGCTCCGTAAGGCTGGCTTTGGTGGGATACAATTGTTTCAAACACTTGCCTCTTACTTCACTCTTTAATGAACATCTCTGGAATAAGTAATTACTGTGGGAACACATCTTTAGAGCTATTCTCAAAGAGCAAAATTGGCAGAGGTTGGTTTTATAAAGTTCACAAAATGAATGGTGCCTTATTGCTATAAACAAAGGGATTTTTAACAACCAGCTTTAAAATACCCAGCGAATTACTGATAAGTGAATCAGTGAATAAAGATAAGTCTTTAATTGACAAGAAAATGAAGGATTAGGCTAATAGCGTATTAGAGCAATATGCCATGAATTCAAACTTAGGCCTTCTTCCCTATTTGGACTAAGTAATTATAAGAGCTTTTCTTTTTTTTCTTTTTCTTTTTCTTTTTCTTTTTCTTCTTCTTTTTCTCTTTCTTCCTTTCTTTCTTTTTTTTTTAACAGAAAGACTATTTCTTCTGCAACATTTCTGCTTAACATCTCCTAACATGTGTGCTATTGGTATTAAGTCTTAGCATGAATCCTGTGTATTTGAGGTGACATAGTGTGATTTTGTGAAGTTGCCTTTTGAAGCCTGCAGGTTCTTTACAAAATATACTTTTCTACTAAATACATTTGAGTAAAAATAATTGTACTTTTAACTAAGAAAATGTTTCGTATATGTACTTTAAATTTTTGATGTCATGATTAAAATATTTTAAAAAAATAAATCTATTTCCTGTCTTAAACCAAGATAAGAAAAACCTAGGTACCAATATCAAAATTATGAATAAATAATATGAACTTTAAGAAAACCAATGGAAGATTTATGTTCAACTTCAGAAATGAGTATATATATATATATATTTTTTTTTTCCCTAGAGAATAAGCCAAGTGAACTAATCCATAAACTCTGATTATAATTTGAGAGTTGACAATGCATTCTTCTTTAGGTAGTATTCTTTTTTGTTACTACAGAAAAACACAGAATAGCATTCTTCAAAACCTTGAGTTTTCCTACGTACTTGTATTCCCTGGTCTGCCAAAGATCACTGAATATTTTTCATCAGGCTTCTCATTTTAAAATGTATCTCTTTGGTAAAGAGATCTCTAAGATATTCCCAGGAAATAAAGAGTATGATGCTTTCTTTAAAGAGGAAAGACCCAAAAATACAGAAATCCAAAGGAAAGCCCCATAAGCAGACCTGGTGTGGGGCATTAATAGTGACAGGTGGATAACCACAGGAACAAGAAATTGATAGTAAGCCTTGGTTTAATTTATTTGTTTCCTGAAAGTGAAAGTACAATAAAAAAAAATCCTGGAGATTTTGCCTTTAGAACTTGGAACAAAACCTACCATTTTGATTGTGCAATCCAAATTGTAGTGACCTAAAAACATCATGAATATCTTCCTTATGTCACACCACATCTCTATGTCCTAATTTAATTCATAATGTCTTTATCATCTCTGAATGGAAAATAAGTAATTTACAAATACAGGTAATTTTAATCTCAGGGACTTTATTAAGTACTCTTTACTTTCTCTTTCCCATATTGAATGAATTAATTAAATACAATGGGGTATTATTTAGGTTCTGAGCATTCAATTGCCCTAGTAGTGAGGTATTCACCCTATACTATCAAGCAATTGTCTGGATACCAGCTTGGTGTCCCTCAGTTCAACTCAGTTCTGACACTATCTGAAGATAGCATTAGATTCTACAGGTAAAGAGCTCAGTCCCTCAAGACTGCCCACCACTTCAGATGCCAGGCACAAGCCCAAGTTGTTACCTGTCAGAAGATCAACTGGCTATAATTCAGAGATTCCCGTGAGCCCCTTTTTGGGTTAGATTAATTTGCTGGAGTGGCTCACAGAACTCAGGAAATCTGTTTACTCACTGCTTTGTCAGTTTATTATAAAGTATATTAAAGGATATGAGTCAACAGCCAGATGAAGAGATACACAGAGCAAGGTATGTAGGAAGGGGTGAGGAGCTTCCATGTCCTCTCCTGGACACACCTGCATTTCTATGTGGTCACCAACCTGGAAGCTCTCTGAACTCTCTATCCTTTTGGATTTTTCTGGAGGCTTCATTACACAGGCATGATTGATGAAATCATTGACCATTTGTGTTGACTCAATCTCTAGCCCTTCTTTCCTCCCTGGAAAACAGAGGGTGGGACGGAGAGTTCTCAATCCTCTATTCTTTTTTTTTAAATCTTTTTTTTTAAAGATTTTATTTATTTATTTGACAGAGAGACACAGTGAGAGAGGGAACACAAGCAGGGGGAGTGGGAGAGGGAGAAACAGGCTTCTCGCCAAGCAGGGAGCCTGATGCAGGGCTTGATCCCAGGACCCTGGGATCATGACCTAAGCCAAAGGCAGACGCTTAATGACTGAGCCACCCAGGTGCCCCCAATCCTCTATTCTTGGTTGGTCCCCCTGGCAAACAGCCCTCATCCTTAGGTGCTTTCCAAAAGTCACCTCACTGACATAAACTGAATTGTGGTGGAAGGGAGTCTGTTACGAATAACAAGAAATCCATTTAATATTTATGGCTCTGAAGCAATTTCAGGAACTGAGAACAAGAGACTAAATATTATGACGAGATGCTCACGTTGCACTCATAAGAAATATATATTTGAATGACCAAATATGTATTTCTTATAAATCACAATATCACAAATATAAACCCTATGTTACTACTGTTTTCTAATTCTTTGTCCTTGTTCTCCTCTGAGCACTCTAAATCTTTTATTATTTTAAAAAATGCCATCTACATATTGTGTATTACTTTTTCTGAGCTTTATTGAGATGTAATTGACATAAAACATTGTATAAGTTTAAGGTATACAATGTAATAAATTGATATATATACATAAATAATTATTATAATGAGATTAACACCTCAATCATCTCACATGGTTGCCATTTTTTTCTTTGTGGTGAGAACTTTTAAGACTTACTCTCTTAGTACACTTGAAAGTTGCTAAGAGCATAAATCTTAATACCATTGACTATGGTCACCATACTGCATATTAGATCCCTAGAACTTATTCATCTTATAACTGGAAATTTGTACCCTTTGATTTCTTTCACCTATTTCCCTACTCCTCCACCCTTGGCAACAACTAATTTACTCTGTTTCTATGACTTTGGGTTTTTTGGTTCCACATAAATGTGAAATCATTCAGTATCTTTGTCTATTTAACTTAGCGTAATACCCTCAAGTTCCATCCATGTTGTTACAAAGGGCAGGATTTCCTTCTTTTCTATGACTGAATAATACATATACATTCTCTTAATCCATTTAGCTCTTGATAGACACTTAGTTTGTCTCCATGTCTTAGTTATTATAAATAACATTGCAATGAACATAGGAGTGCAGATATCTCTCTGAGATAGTAATTTCAGTTCCTTTGGATATATACTCAGAAGTAGGGTTGCTGATCATATAATAGTTCTATTTTAATTTTTTGAGAAAATTCTATACTGTTTTCCATAGTGGCTGTACCAATTTACATTCCCAGCAGTAGTGCAGGAGGGTTCCCTTTTTCTCTCTACATTCTTTCCAACACTTGTTATGTGTTGTCTTTTTGGCAATTGTCATTCTAATAGGTTTGAAGGAATAGCTCTTCGGGTTTTGATTTCTATTTCCCTGATGGTTAATGATGTTGAGCACCTTTTTATGTCCCTGTTGACCATTTGTATATCTTATTTGGAAAAATATCTATTCAGGTCCTTTGCTCATTTTTAAATCAGATTATTTGGGGTTTTAGCTTTGGAGATGTATGAGTTCCTTACATATTTTGAATATTCACCCCTCATTAGATACATGATTTATAAGTATTTTCTCCCATTACATAGCTTGACTTTTCATTTTGCTATTCTGTAGCTTTTTTGTTTGACATAGTCCTACTTATTTATTTCTGCTTTTGTTGCTTGTACTTTTATTGTCATAATTAAAAAATCTTTGCAAAACCAATGTCAAGAAGATTTTTCCTTATGTTTTCTTCTAGGAATTTAGCTGTTTCAGGACTTACATTTAAGTCTTTGATCCATTTTGAGTTAGTTTTTGTGAGTTGTGTAATATAAGAGTCCAATTTCCTTCTTTTGCATGTTGATATCCAGAATTCCCAACACAATTTATTGAAGAAATTATCCTTTTCCCATTAAATATTCTTAGTTCTCTCATCAATTAGTAGCTGACTGTATATGCATGAATTTATTCCTAGACTCTCAATTCTCTTCCATTGATCTGTGTAGGTTTTTTGCCAATAACATACTGTTTTGATTATTATAACTTTGTAGTGTAGTTTGAAATCAAGAAGTGTGATGCCTCCTGCTTTGTTCTTTTTCTTTTCAAGATTGCTTTGGCTATTCAGGGGCTTTGGTGGTGCTGTACTAATTTTACACAGCACTACAATTTGTTGAGGGTTTTTATCATGAAAGGATGCTGTATTTTGTCACATACTTTTTCTGCATCTATTGAGATGATCATATGACTCTTATCTTTCATTTGTTAAAGTGGTGTATCATATTGATTGATTTGCAGGTGTTGAAACATCCTTGCAACCCTGGAATAAATCCCACTTTGTCATAGTGTATAATTATTTCAATGTACTTTTGAATCAGATTTGCTGATATTTTGTGAGAATTTTCACATCTCTATTCATCATGTAGTTTCCTCTTCTTATAGTGTCCTTTTTCTGGCTTTGATATTAGGGTAATTCTGGCCTTATAAAATGAGTTAGGGAGTGTTCCCTTATCTTTAGCTTTTTGGAAAAGTTTAAGGAAGCTTGCCATTAATATTTCTTTAAATGTTTGTTAGAATTCGACAAGTGTAACCATCTGGTCCTGGGCTTTCTGTTGTTGGGAGGTTTTTTTTTTTTTATTATTGACTCAATCGCCTTACTCATTATTGGTCTGTTCAGGACTTTTATTTCTTCATGTTTCTGTCTTGGTAGGTTGTACATTTCTAGAAATTTATCCATGTTTTCTAGGTTATCTAATTTTTAATATATGATTATTCATAGTAGTCTCTTATGATACTTTGGATTTCTGTGGTATCTCTTTTAATGTTTCTTCTTTCATTTATAATTTTATTTGAATCCTCTTTTTTCTTCTTAGGCTAGCTAAAGATTGGTCAATATTATTTATCTTTTAAAAAACTCTTAGTTTTATTCATCTTTTTATAGTGTTTTCTTATTTTCTATTTCATTTATCTGCTCTAATTTTTATTTCTTTCATTTTGCTAATTTTGGGCTTAGTTGGTTCTCCTTTATCTAGTTCCTTGAAGTATAATGTTAGGTTGCTTATTTGAGATCTTTCTTTTTTCTTGATGTATGTGTTTATAACTAAACTTACTTCCTAAAACTGCTTTTGCTACATCCCATAAGTGACTGTGGGTTATGCTCCCCTGCCTGGATGGCCTATAGGATATGTTCCATGGCCAGTGTGGCCTGTTAGCTGGGGTCCAAATCAGGCAAAACTGTCAACTGAGCACCCTGGCTGGAGGGGGCCATGAGTTGGGTTCTGCAGATAGGCAGGGCTGCTCACTGAGATCTTTGCTCAGATGCCACTGCAAACAGGAACATGGTCTGCCAAGATCTGAGTACTGGTGGCAAAGACTCTCAATTTCTATCTGATCCCCATTGGTCATGCTCCATATGTTCGCCCAGTAATTCCATGACGAGGGTCCTGAGTGAGCCTCCCAAGAAGCATTCTGTAATGCTGAGGAAGCTGGAGGTCCACCTCGGGCTCTCTTTTTCCCCCAGAATAACTGTAGGGCCAGGGAGGCTCTATCAATTCTGCACTGTGCCAGCCCAGAGGAGGGAAGATAGAGTTAAAGTGAAACTGCACCTCCTACCCTTCTAGTGCTGGTCCTCTCAGGCTCTGTTGTCCAGGGGAGTGCATCAGCCTCACTTCTGGGGTCTGGGATTTTCACAATGGTGTCTTGTCTGTGGATAGCTGTTAGTTAGTCTTGTGAGGTCCACTGAAGTTGGGAATGACTTATGAAACCATCTTGATGACCTGCATATTTTTTTTAAAACTGTAACATGGTAACTTTTTTCTAAGTTTTCTTTTCAAAGATAAGATTTTTGCTACTGTTAACATTAAGAGATTTTAAGCTCTTATGAAACTGTTCCCAGACTAAGATAAATCATTTCTTGAACAACTACAATCGAGGTACCAACTAGACAGTGAGACATTCACTTATTTAAAAATGAAGCACTTATTCCACATATGTGAAGATTTACTTTAGTTTCCTTACACAGTCAATGGCAAAGTAAAGGAAAAGAAAGGAAAGGAAAGGAAAGGAAAGGAAAGGAAAGGAAAGGAAAGGAAAGGAAAGGAAAGGAAAGGAAAGGAAAGGAAAGGGAAGGGAAGGGAAGGGAAGGGAAAGAGAAGAGAAGAGAAGAAAAGAGAAGAAAAGAAAAGAAAAAATAGTGAAGGAGAAGAAGGAAAACAAAAAAAAAGTAACAAAGTATAGTTTTGAGAGCTTACTGGGTTCTAAACCTGTGCTAATAAGCACTTGAGAGGTATTATCTCATTTATTCTCATTTATTCCACACTATAATTCCAGGAAGCAGGTATTATCCCCATTTTATGCATAAGAAAACTGAGGTCATGGGGCACCTGGGTGGCTCAGTTGTTTGAGAGGCCAACTCTTGATTTCGGCTCAGAGCATGATCTCAGGGTTGTGAAACTGAGCCCTGCATTGGCCTCCATGCTAGGTATGGAGCATGCTTAAGAATCTCTCTCTCTCTCCTTTTGCCCCTCCCCCATCTCTAAAAAAGAAGGAAGAAAGAAAACTGAGGTCATGAAATACCCAGAAAATTTCCCAGAGTTGTGCAGCTAGTGGTAGGTGCACTCAGGTTTTTAAAGGCAGGTTTATTTTATTCACCCACTATGTGCTAGGTACTCTGCTAGGCAAAACCACATGCTAACTTTTTACTTGAAGAAAGAACACAAAAAGCATCTTATCAGATTTCACAGTATCACTCAGAAGTCAAGAAAGACCACAACAAAGCACTTGGGTGTGATGTTTCACCATGGCATATGGAAATACTGTTGTCATCACTGCCAACCCAACAAGTAAGATTTTCAAGGGGAAGAAGGTGACACACAAAGACAGCTTTGCAGAGAGAAGAGTACTTGTTCTTGACTTTGTCCATTTTCATAGAATAAAAGTAAACAGGAAATATCAGAACGTCTAAATGTAAAGCTCTTCTAATAACAATGGGAAAATATTTCTTCAAAACATTCGAATACCTTAAAAAAGATATAATACCCTTATTATTGTTATAGCCAGATGGTGTCCTGGCTCCAGCTAGTATTCATATCATATTCCTTATGAAATTTTAGACATCATATTTATTGTAATGTTGTCATTTTTTTGTAGCACAATTTAAAATGCACTCTAAAATGAGCATGTAACTTACTATTTCATTTACAACTGACCTTTTTCATTTAAAATAATTTCAAAAGCAAAAGGAAATTTTTATAATATGCAAATTATATATAATAATTTAGAAAAACTGGGTAGCATAACCTAATTGTCAAGAAAAAAAGCAATAAAATGTTCTAAAACCTAGACAATATTCCTAATCTATTTATAAATCTTGAAGGGGTTTGATCTTAGCATACTACTTTCTTGTAACCAAAGGCACTGGGGATACAACTCTCAACTGAGTCCTAATCCTAATAAGATCGTCTCTTTATGAAGCCCACATTCTGATAGGGAGAAATCAACAAAAATAAACAAGGCAACAACAGATGGAAATAAGCACAATGGAGAAAAATAAAATGGTGAAAAATTAAGGGAGTTAGGGAGTGGACTTGTTATTATTGCCATGCAAGGAGTTCAGGAATGGCCTCTCTAATGAGTTGACATCTAAGCAGAGACCTAAATGAAATGAAAGAGAAGAGCCTTCCATATCCTGTTGTAGGAATATGCTCGGTCTGTTTGAGGAAAAGCAAAGGATGACTGTGTAGCTTCAAATGGTGAGTGAGGGGTAAATAGCAAGGGATAAGGTTAGGGATATTGTTCAGGACAGTATGTGTGGAAACTTAGAGGCCACTGTGAAACTTTGACTTTTACTACTCTGAGATGGGAAGCTGTTGGAATATGTAAGCAGAGGAATGACATAAGCAGATTTACATTTGTAGAGCATCATTCTGGAAGCTATTTTGCAAATAGGTTCTAAAATATGAAGAAAGAAAAGGAGAGATCTTCTAATAGACTGCTGTGCTATCCCTGGTAAGCAAGGACAGTCACATGCTCAGTGGTGGTGGTGAAAGTTGCAAGTAACCAGAATTTGGATGTACATTGAGTGTAATCCCAAGATAATACTCTGTTGAATTGGAAGTAGAATGCAGGAGAAGGTGAACCATCAGAATGACCCCAAGATTTGGGGCTGAATAGCTGGAAGCAAGAGGAAGATTTCAGGAGGACTAGATTTGAGGGTGAAAGTAAGTTTAATTTTGTACACTACAAGTTTGATCTTCTATTACAGATCTAAGTGCGGAAGTTGAGAAAGTATATTGAATATATTGGATATAAGGTTGGATATTTAAGAGTCTTGAGTTCTGGATTCCAATATGCAAATATATTATTTGGAAGTCATGAAATAACCTATCATATTTAAAACCATATTTAAAGCCAAGAGTCTGAATGAGTTCATTAAAAATTAGGCAGATTGAGGAGGAGATTTCTAAGGATCAAGCTCCGAGATACTTCAGCATTATTAAGAAGCCGGGTGTTAAGTAATGTGAAAGGTTAAAGATAGCAGCAATATTTTTTATATTCCTCCCAATATGTGATGTGTCTATTTCCTTTCCCTTTAAATTTGTGCCTGCTTTGACCAATAAAGTACATAGCAGGAGTGACACGATGCCATTTCTAGGCATAGGCTGCAAAGTGCTGGCAGCTTTTGTCTTGATCTCTTGGAGCCTGAACCTCCAAGAATGAAGTCCAATTACCCTGGTGGAGAGACCACTTGGTGAGGAAACTTGCTGAGCTCAGTCTTTCAACTATTCTCACAGAGGCATCAGGTATGAGTGAAGTCACCTAGAAAACTTTCAAAACAGATCAGCCACTAGCTGAATGGCATCAAGTGACTCCAGTCAATTCCACATTTTTACAAGAATCTCCCTAGCCCAAAGTCCAAGTGCAAAAAGTTGTGAGATATAATAAAGTTTTGGATAGTATCTTAGAAAACAGGAACAAAGAGGAAACAGAAAAAAAAAAAAAAAAGAAAGGAAGGAAGGAAGAAAAGGAGGGACCAGTAAGATAAAAGAAAAGTGAGACAGATGACTCCTAAAAGTCAAGTGAAAAGAAGATTCAAGAATGAGGAAGTGACTGTATCAGATACTGCTTGAGTAGGATGAAAACTGAGAATCGACTTTGTGTTTAGTAATGTTGAGGCCACTGGTGACTCTGACAAGAGAGCTATTTCAGTAGAATGTTGGGGACAAAATCCTGCTTGGAAGGGATTCAAGAAAGAAAGGGTAGAAAAGAAATTGGAGGCAGAGAGCATGGAAAACATTTGAGTAGTCTTGTTTAAAGGAGACCAGTGAAATGCTGTGGTTAGAAGGCTTTGAGGGGCCAGGGAAGTTATTTTTGTAAGATCAATTAAATAATATTCCTCTGCTCTTGTGAATGATCCACCAGGGAGGGGAAAATTAAGGATGAAGCAGAGACGGGACAATTGGGGAAGTATTGTCCTTTATTTCATGAGATGAGCAGATCTAGCGTACAAGTGTAGGGGTGCTCTTATAGAAGAGCACAAACTTTGTCCAATACCCCGATGACAAAAGGTCAAAGACAGAGCCCAGTAATTTCAACAATATAGTGGTGGGTTCATATATTTCTTTTCAAAAGTGATCATCCTGGCACAAGACTAGAGCCATAGATCATTAGGTTAAAATAATTTGGTTCTAGGCATTTGTAGGAATGCAATATTTAAAAAAGATTATATGACAAAGAAATAGAGAGAAAGGATTCTTTAATAAATTGTGAGACTACTTAGCAAAATGGTAATATCCTGTTGAGTTCCACCACTCGCAATCTTTACTAAAATAAATTCTAAGTGCACTTAAAAGTTAATAGCTTAAAATCAGATTATATATATATATATATATATATATTTTAAAGTTTAACCTAACAGAGAATTCAATCTTTACCAGATCTCTTGATGGAGACAATTTTCATAAGTTATAAGTAATACAGTGTAAATTTAAAAAGCAGAGTACAAAATGCTGTATTTACTATGAATATACCCACTCAGCCTGCAATTGTTCAAATATAGAATTTCCAAACTGGACTTCTTTAGCATTCATGACTACCTGTCCCTAATTTTCTGGTTCACAAATCTATGAAATGTTTGAACCAAATGAGATTTACTCTCCTCAAAGTTACCCTTATCAAGGAACTGCTTTTTTTCTCTCTGCTCTCTGAAACAGAGATGGGGGGATTATGCAGATCATCCTAAATTTGAGGTCTAGATAGAAGAAGAGAAGAAGAAGGGAGAGGAGACCCATTCCCCCAAAATATCTTACCCACAAGACAAAAGGCACTGATCCTTTGCACTTTGGGGTCTATGCACATTACCCCAACCCTACTCTTCCTAAATATGTGAGGTTTTGTCATTAAAAAGGATGTCTTTCATACAGTCATCACTGCCTAAAGGAAAAAGACAAGAAGTGAATACATAAAACATATTTGTTTTGGACTGGTAGGATTATGGCTAAAGTTTCTATTTTTATACTTTCCCTACTGTTGTGATATCCTTTAAACATTTAAAAATCCAATATAAAAAATTGAGAATCATTTAATTAATACAAAGTTCTCGAGATTGCACACATTAATGATTATAGCTCCAAGTTAAATTTTACTCTCCCCAGTGTGTTTATTCCTACTATACATTTCTATATTAATGTTTCATTTACATTTTGATTGTCATTGATTTGGATTTACCTGGAGTCAGATCAAGATTGGATCCTGGTTCTATTGCACATGAATTATGTGTACTCATCTGGTAAAATGGAAATAACTCTTCCAATAAACTTGGGAGGATAAAATGAGATAATCTAATGGAAGTGTTTTATGAAGTGTAAAGCACCATGAAATATGTCCTTTGGTTATTTTTATACTAAAATATTAGCCAAGAGAAAGTTAGATTCCATTTATGGTCCAAGTCTATTAACCTTTTTTAAGAGCAAGACCTAATTTGGGACTCTTGTCCCAAGGGCAAATGTAAGAATGAGAAATGATTAGAGTGAAATCAAGCATATTTAAAATTTAAATTTTTCAATAAAATTTGTTATAGAATAATTAAAATTGGTCAGACCCCAGAGCTTTCCAAAAGAAGAAGAAAAGGTAGTATCTTATTTATAGAGGAATGATACGGAAGTGAAATATATATATATATATACATATATATATATATATATAGCAACTGCTATTTCCAAATAACCTTAGTCTCCAATAAACAAAAGACAAATATTTTATTGGCTAAATTTAAAAAACTACTACCTTCAAAATAATTTCAAATGCTTATGTATATGTATAACTGTGCATAATTTTAAGGTATTGTCATCTAATATTTGAGTTTTTATTAGATCTTAATATTTAATATTTAAAATACAATACTCAATATGCAATGAAACTGTAAAAATTGGGAAATAAGTAAATCACCTAGTTCCACCAATGTAACTTAAATATCACTGATTATTATGATTAACTTCCTCTCCATTTTGTATATACACATGCACAAACACATATGTTAACATGGTAACCATAATGAACATACAATTTTGTATGTTGTATTTTCACTATCAACTCTTTAACATGTTGCTACACCTATTAAGTTTTTTCCTTTAAGCACAGTATAAAGAGTTTCTCTCCCAAAATGTGGAACTATTGAATAACACTTAACAGAATTTCCTTTTCTAGAAGAGCTGTGAAAATAGATAAATTTCCTAAGGAAAAATGACAGTGTGATTTGGCACTCAGACACATTAACGTGCCCACCACAATGTATGCCAATTTTAAGATGCTTTTATTTAGGAGTGCAAATCTGTCCTCAGTTTTACCTTTTTTTTACCAATCCCATATACTATATATTGAAGAATGCTATGGGTTTATAGTTAGAAAGTAGGATATAAATCTAGATCAAAGCCAATATTTTGGGAGCAATAAATTTGTGTCAACATGAAGATCCAATAAGAAGAATAAACCAAGACCCAGCAACATTGACCATTATCCATAGTACATCAACTATGCATATATGACCCTGGAGAAAAGAAGCAGAACCAAAACACTTCTCTGGAAAAAGCAGAATCATGAGATTACAGACTCAATAGACATCGTGACAAAAGAGAGAATCTCTTCTTATTATGAGCAAATTGGATTCTAAAAAGTTATTCTTAATTCCATTTAATAACCCCAAATTAACACCGTAAGACTGAGGTTTTCTCTAGTACACAGCGAGGAAACTTGTTTTGTCAATCAACTGAAAATAGAACAGTTTCATACCTGTGAAGGGAAACAAAGCACGAGGCAGAATAATAGACTTTGAGTATGTGTAATTTGGGAAGAAAAGGCATAACAGCTTTATGGTATCAAATTTGCATGCTAACTGTCAGTTTAATCAGGGGTCAGCAAAGGATGACCTGTGGGCCAGGGTCAGTCTAGTCTAAAGCCTATTTTCATCTGTTGAAGGGCATCTCAGCTCCTTCCACAGTTTGGCTATTGTGGACGCTGCTGCTATGAACATTAGGGTGCACATGCCCCTTCTTTTCACTACGTCTGTATCTTTGGGGTAAATACCTAGTAGTGCAATTGCTCAGTCATAGGGTAGCTCTATTCTTAACATCTTGAGGAACCTCCATACTGTTTTCCAGAGTGACTGCACCAGCTTGCATTCCCACCAACAGTTTGGGAGGGTTCCCCTTTCTCCATATCCTCGCCAACATTTGTTGTTTCCTGTTTTGTTAATTTTTGCCATTCTAACTGGTATAAGATGGTATCTCATTGTGATTTTGATTTGTATTGTATTTGTATTGTAGCCTGATGGCTAGTGATGTTGAGCATTTTTTCATGTGTCTGTTAGCCTTTCTGTGTCTTTTTTAGAGAAGTATCTGTTCATGTCTTCTGCCCATTTTTTGACTGGGTTATTAGAGATGGATAAAGAAGATGTGGTACATATACACAATGGAATATTATTCAGCCATCAGAAACGATGAATACCCACCATTTGAAACAACATGGATGGAACTGGAGGGGATTATGTTAAGTGAAGTAAGCCAAGCAGAGAAAGACAATTATCATATGGTTTCATTCATATGTGGAACATAAGCAATAGCACAGAGGACCGTAAGGGAAGGGAGGGAAATCCAAAGGGGGAGAAATCAGAGAGGGAGATGAACCATGAGAGACTATGGACCCTGAGAAACAATCTGGAGGTTTCAGAGGGGAGGGAGGCGGGGGCAGGAGGTAACAGGGTGATGGGTATTGAGGAGGGCACGTGCCGTGATGAGTACTGGGTGTTATACGCAACTAATGAATCATTGAACACTACCTCAAAAACTAATGATGTACTACACAGTGGCTAACTGAACATAATAAAAAAAAATAAAACCTATTTTCAGTAAATAAAGTTTTATTTGAACAGAGCCATGTCATCTGTAGTTGCTTTTGCTATACAGTGGTGTCCCACAAAGCTTAAAATACTATCTGAGCTTTTGCAGAAAAAGTTGACAGACCCCTGAACTATAGTCAAAGCATCATGATAGACACACAAATCATCTTCGCCACCACCCCCGAGAGTGCCAATACTGCAAGCTTTCTTTTGACTGTCTCCATCATAAGCTGAAAGATAAAGCAAAGATTTGTGTGTGCATGTGTCTGTGTATGTGTGTTCCTCACGATCACCATATGAGAATATTATTTCCCCTTTCTTCCACCATGAAAACCGAGCGGCTGAGTGTTAAGTAATTTGCCAAAGGTAACACGGTTGGTAAATGACAGAGCAAAACTTCAAACTAGCTTCAGAGTCTATGTTCTTGATCCCTATCCTATATTGCATATCATTCTCCTTTTACACAAAAGAAAAATGAGGCTCAAGGAAATTAAATATGTTGTTCAGTACCAAGTGCCATTAAGTACCAAGTAGAAAAGCTAGACTTCGACCCCAAAGCCAACACACCTTCCATTTTTCCACATAATTATCCCACTATATTATCCCTAAGGAGATAAAGAATTGGAAAAGTTTAAGGGAAAAATAATACTCATGTTAGGGTTGGAAAAATACCTCTATGAGAAAAGATCATTTGATCCCAAGAAACAAATGATGTGGTTTAAATTAAAAAAGTAGGCAAGAGTGACATGGCCTCTGTAACTAAGAATGCAGTGAATAGAATACAACAATCTTTAAAAACATAGCCTTTAATTTAACATAAGGCAAATATACAATCTAATGAGTACCTCTGAGACTATAGATAGGATTATGCCTAGAATACAATGGTGAAAAATCAGCAAACAAAAACAAAGCACAAATTAGATTTTATAGAAGTAATGTAGAAGGAAGGATTGGAATTATAATATTTACCTATGAAAAGACAGGCAAAATGATAAGATTTTTGGTAAAAAGAATATAAGTGACATAATTGTGTGAACAAATTAGAGTTTACCCAGTGACAGGATTTATATGGTGCTTTCCTAATATAGAAGATCAAAATGTCCCAGAAGTGAGATACAGGAGCGATAGAGGTTTTCACACATGTGAATAGCTATTAAAGTCCAAATTATGCTAAAAGAGAATTCACTTTTGCTTGCCTTTGTTACACAGGATGGCATTTATACAACCAACATTCACTATATGTCAGGCCTTGCCTTTAATTTACTTGTAGAGACACATATAAGGTATGCCATTAGGAAAAACACTACACAAAAGTCAGAGGGAAGATTTATATGACCTCATGGGAAAATTTTGTACAGATTACTAAATAACTAAATCAGTAGTTGAATAAAAAAATGCTACTCAGTGGAAATGGAATTGCCTTAGCCCGCAGTCTTGGATAATTCTGTGCCAGGCTCTACTCCGAGCACTTTTACAGACATTTACTCATTTAATTCTCACTAATATTTATGTATGCGTATTGCATTTTACATTCTGATGCTTGATCATTGTACTATGTCCACTCTGGTCACCACAGACAAGAAACTACCCACTGGTTACAAATGCCCTGAGTTTCTAAATTCAAGGGATGAAACAACTTTGGGATCTATCACAAGGTTTTAGTAACCTTCTTAATACTAAAGGGGATCAGGGGTGGGATTTTTTTCACCAGCTGAATATGGACACGATATAACATGTATACTGTCAGACACTATAGTCTAATAGATAAGTCCCTGGGTTGAAAGTTAGGACCTCGAATGCTGTATCATCCATTGAATCACAGAATTACATCACATCTAAGTGAACACATACTGTACAGGAACAATTTAACATTTTATTAATGGCCGATTTGATTGGTCCCATAGTTAATCTTATGGGTTGTGCAGAAATACAGCTGGGGAATATGAATCTATAATCTATGGTAAAAAACAGTTCCCAATTTGGAACGGCTTAACACAATAAAGATTTACTTCTTGCTCATGTCATAGTGAGCAAGTGGTTTTCCTCCACTTTTTATAAGGCAGAGAGCTCCTTCCTTCCATCTTGCAACTCTGCTATTTGAAAATCCTTTGCTTACTGCTTTGCAGATGACAGAGATCATTGAAAACTTTCCTTGTTTCACTTAACTCCCTCAGGTTGGAAGTGACAATCATCCCCCGGATTAATGTAAGGCTTTTGTCATATGACTCCAACCTTACTATAGGGGATGCTAGAAAATGTTGGAGAGCACGTGCAATATTCGATTAACATTAATGATTTCTTCCAGAAGAGGTGAATGACTATGGGCAGGATAATTTAAGGAGCGCATGCTAGATTCAAGACCCGAACTCAGGCCTTCTAGCTATCAGTTCAATGTTCCCTCCAGATAATATGTGGGGTTAACAAACTAATGTCTCTAAAGCCTTTGAAATTAGCAAAGGGACAATTATTTCTCATTATAAAAGCTTGCATTTTTTTGTGATTTCTTAAAGGAAAAAATAAAGTTTCTTCAGCCAATACAGAAACATATAGCCTTAATTAGCTTTCTAGGGAGGTTAACAAAACCAGCCTATATTTCACCGTTTCCCATTATTCAGAAGCTCTAGTCCAAAAGCTGTTGTACTAATGTTCTTGTTGAAAAGATTTTATCAAAGGCAAAATCCAGACTATACCTTTTTTTGATATTCCATCCTCTCCAAGTGAGAGTTTAGAGCTGAGAATCTCGTGTGGGTAGGATGACTGATGCTGAGCTACAAAGTACAAAGATTTCTCAGAGGTATTTGAAAAAAGGCTTGTGAAGCTTTCTAGGCTAAGATGTTTGATTTTTAAGATCCTTTCTTTAAAACCTGGATGAAGGAATAAATCCCATTGTGTTTTGGTGGTTGTCTGCTTCCTCTCAAGCATTCTTGGCTTTAGTGGCTGGTGTCAGAAGCCAGAGAAGCAATTCAGTCTACTGGACATTTTAAGAAACTGTGGTTATCCAAAATCTGGGTTCTAATGAAATCCTGAGTTGATCCCATGACTTGGCCAAACCTTTCCTTTTTTTTTTTTTTTAAGAGTAAAGCTTTTTATGTTACTCCAACCAAGAAATAAAAGAAGACAGGAAGATAGTAAGCTGTTGCTTTTCCATTCACTATCCTGGTATGTTGGGAGGATCTTTCTGCCTTTAGAAAACCCAGGTTCTGCATCCTGTCATTAATCCAGCCAGGAAAATAAATGGTAAGAGCACACCTGTGGTGAATAACATCCACACCTATTCCATTTTCCCCAGTTAGTCACTAGTGCATTTTCTTTCTCTTGATGATCACAGCAACTCTTGAGCACAGTATGCAAGTAGTTTATGATACACTAGTAGAAATGTTGGTCATTATCTTCTTGTTTCTTTTCTCTCAAGACAAGGAAATTCAGTACAAACTGAGCCTTTCATGTTCAAGTTTATATTTCTCTATATGTGAAATGAAATAGTTATATCAATCTATCTTCTGATGGACATGCTAAAATCTATCATATGTGTTCATTTTCTAAATAAAATGTTTCCATTTTTATTGAAAGAAGTACCATCATTTACTTTTACTGATCTGAGATTGATTCCACATCAATAACTTTAGGATGTGCTGCTAATGAGAACTTGAACTGATAAACTTTTATTGCACTACATTGTACTTGTTTACTTCCCTTTCTATTTAACAAGACTGAATTAAAAAAAGACTGAATTTAAAGTCAAAGCCCATGTTTTATTCATCTTTGAATTTCTTGTCCCTAGAACCCTAAGGTCTTAACAAGTATCTAGAAAATAAAACAAGAGGCCCTCAATATTCTTTAATTGATTAATGTATAGACCAAGAGGTCTAGAGAGAAAATAATATCTATTCACTTAGAAGTAGCAGTAAAATATTAAATAAACATGTTACCAGCTTAGTTTTACTTCCTTCAAGACAAATTTAAAAGTTACAAGGTCAAAAATACTTATAAAATTGACATGATATCACACTAGAAATATAAATCATGTATAATTCTAGGCTAGCCAAACTAAACTAAACTAATAGAATGTTCAAGGTGGAAAGAAACATTGAGAGCTTCTAGTTCTTTCCATTTGAGGAAAGTAAAACCTAGAAAGGAGAATAATCCAAAAACAGAATATAAATTCATGGCAGAATTTGGGCAGTTTGAACATGAAATCAGTGCTTTTTCCCCCTGTTCTATTTATTTAAATATAATGAAATATTTAAAGACTTTATTCACATGCATGCCAGATGTCATTAATTTTAATTTATGTCACCACATAAGGTATTAATAAACAACTCAACAAAAATATTTGACGAGGCTGTTGATATTTAAATCCTGGAATGCAATACTTCAAGACTTCAATTTTTTAAAAAAACTTATATATATGAAATATTTGCATGTTAGAATTACTGAATTGGAAGACCCTTATTCAAGAGGTGATCTGCTCTTGGCTTCAGGGTAATAAATGTTAAATTCTCTTACATTTTTGAACAAATTTATTTGCAAATTCTAAATTCTACAGACATTGTTTATGAGCAGAATATTCATATATTCATTAATTTCTCCATTTGATGCTGAGAATATTAAAGAACATAATGATAACGTCTTTAAGTTCATATGTCCAATTTTTGTACATGTGTCCTAAATTTATAACTGCAATATTTTTGGCACAACCTTAAACAGATGGTGGGGTATTTGGTGATGCCTCTAGGGGAAAATCATTATTATGTTAAGGCAGGGAATCATGAATGCAAAGAGAAATTTACATTTTCTATCACCAATAGCACTACTTTTGAGTTTGTTTTGTATTTGTCTTTATTGTCCCACACAGAATTTTTTAAAAATAAAATTTTAGGAGACCAAGGGACTTTGTTCAGGATGAAATAAATATTTGGAAAATGTAAAAGAACTTACACCTGAGACTTTTCTCTAAGGACTAAAGACCACATTTCTCTTTTTTATAGCAAATAATACAGCTATAACCTCAGGGTGTGCTTGCTTCTCCCATCTCAAATGAATAATATACATTACTTTTAACTAATATCCAGAGATACTTGCAGATTATTTTCTAGGTAATAAAAGACTTGCAACTTAAGTAAATGGTCCCATTTAGACACAATCTATGATCATATAATATTGAAATAAAGTCCTTTATAAAGTACATGAATTAAAATATTCCCTAAGCTCACTAGAATAGCTGCTTATTTTTAAATCAAATTGCTTTCCACAATATGCAGTTAAATATAAAAGGTTGTTACAGTTGTATAATTAAATATACTTTGCTATTGCTTTGGAAGCATATGGAGTGATTTTCATTTTTGCCATCTGAGAATATAAGATGACCAATACTCAAAAACATAACATGAAACAGTTCAATATACAAATATCTCACTCTATGCGTCCTAATTGCAAACTCTTCTGAAATTATCTGAGTTGATACTTGTTCCAGTAAAAAAAAAAAAAAAAAAATTACACCCTTCCACAAAAAATAATTATTTTCTAACTTGAGAAACGCACATTTTTCATGAAAGTCACTGGCTTGTCTCAAGGTTTAATTGAAACCAAATGAAGTCTAGTAAAACTAATCAAAACCAAACAAACCCTTGGGCTACACGAAGGACTTACAGCTAGCAGGTTTCACCTCGAGTTACAGTTCTTCAAGACTTGGTTAGAGCACTCTGAAATCAAATTTAAAATGCTGCCATGCCATGTGAACTAGACATAAAATATTCTCCCAGGAGTTCCATGAATGGTTAAATTATGAATGCAACCTTATGACCTACAGAATTACACTATGACTATCAAGAAAGGCAGAAAATGCTGAATCAATTCATAGAAAGTAATTGATGGTAAAGAATTAACCTAAGACATTAAAGCTTATCTCATGTGCTATATTTATATCACTCATTAAACAGAAATTTCGGGAAATCTCCCAAATGTCAATACATAATTTGCATAAATCATTCTACAGGAGCTGAAATTTCTAGAGTAATGCAGGGAGAGATAGAAAGCAGTAAAAAATTAGGGGGAAAGACAACATAGGGATCCTGGGTGGAGTACCAGATCTGAAGCTGAATAGTAATGTGATTTTCAACTTTTCACACCTGAGTTTTCTTGCTACAAAATGAGAGTAATAATTTCAACTCTTAACATACACTTTTCTCCGATGTAGTCATGTCAGAATGATGCAAATGGAAGTTATTCTGAAAGCGTAAAGCAGATATCAGCAAACATCTGGAAGGTACAGAATAGAAAAGATGATTGCTTGCAAATTACTACTTCACAAATAAGTATGCCTCTTTGCATCTGAAGCAATACAAAGACCTGATAGAGAAAAAGTGACTTCAGCTTTGCTATAGAAGAATATATGTATTTTGATGTGTCTTATTTCATATTAAACCATATGAAATTAATTGTTTCTCTATTCAATGTTTCAGCAGGCAGAATACTAAGTGTTTTGACCATATGCTGAATAGAATACCAATGCCGTATATAAAAGTGATTTAAAATATTTGGTATTACAATACTGAATAGGTCCAAACACCATCTTTTATTCTATGTACCTTGGCTCTTGCCAAGTCACTTTTAAAATTATGGGGTGTTAAAAAACAAATAGACATAAAATAGAACAGAACTGTCCTAAGGGAAAATTTCCTTTCAGTTAGATAACCTGCATTTCTTACAGAGAAAAAGAGAAAAGAAATACAATTGGGAAATATTGTTATTACCAATAATTTGGTGCTGTGCTTAATTGAACTTTCAATTATATACTTTTGTTTATAATTTTAAAATGTTGACAACCTAAATAATTTGATAATATATCTGATCACTTTTTTATATTAGTAAGTTAGTATTTGGTAATCTAATTTTTAGTAACTTAGAATATTGCCATTAGTCAATTTTCACTATGTGTACCTTATGGCAAAACAGATTTTTAACAGTTACCTTTTAATTTCTAATGCCTTACATAAATTTAAAATTATTAAACAGTCTCTCCAATAATGTACCTGACAAATCCAATTGCATGTGCTTTTAAATGCTCTCTGCTATTATGATAAGCATTAAGCAAGAGAAACAGAAAGCGAAAACCTCTAAATATTTACCTGGGAATAATAACATAAGACTTACTCGTCCTTTTACACGTGTGCAGAATACTGACTTACTCAACAGCTTTATTTGATCTTAAGTTAGTAGATTTCATAAGTTAATGTCTTTTCTAAATTCATTATCATCAGTGAAATTAGGCTTATTCTTCTAATGTGTACAGGGACAAAAGAAAATGGTAATGTACTCTACCTTCTTTACTCCAATGTCCACTTCTGTAGGTGTGAAATTGCACAGAAACTGAAGAATACCTAGAATTTCTGCTTCAACTGAAGATATCCTAGTTAAGTCAGACCAGTCTTTTAGTTGAGAATGAAAAATAGCTAGATAAAATATTAAAATTGGAGGGGGAGATGAACCATGAGAGACTATGGACTCTGAGAAACAAACAGAGGGTTCTAGAGGGGAGGATGGTGGGGGGATGGGTTAGCCTGGTGATGGGTATTAAAGAGGGCACATATTGAATGGAGCACTGGGTGTTACACGCAAACAATGAATCATGGAACACTACATCAAAAACTAATGATGTAATGTATGGTGATTAACATAACATAATAAAATTTTAAAAAAAGAATTAAAAAAAGAAAGCTTCTTTAATGTATCAAGAAGTTATAAATTCATGAAGCATTACTGGGCTGAGATCCAGGGAGAGGACGGGAACTCATAAAACCAAACCCAGCATTCAAGTCTACTTTTGTACTGGAGCTACTTCAGCAACTTAGCAGCCTTGCAGAGATCAAAATACAAAACCTGGAGTGCAAGGTTCTAAAAAGTTTGGGCTATATTGGGCATAGAAGCACTCCCTATATCAGATTGCAACCCCAAAGGGCTGCTCCCTAGGAGTATAGGTGAACCAGAAATAAACCAGCCATTAAAAATACCTACAGCTCAGCTGTACATTATCAAGAGCCCATAAAATGTTAAGTCTTGAAGTTGGATTAGGGAATCTAGGATTTCTTGCACCTCTAGACATATAACAAAAGTAAACCAAAATTCTGTGTGTAGAAAGGTAATGATATACTGGACTTTGAAAGTTTTCTACAGTGTTTTTTAAAATATAATGTCTAGTGTACAAAGATAACTAGGTACCCAAAATTTGCAAAACCCAATGGAAACAGACCAATGGAGGCTTTACATATTGGAATTACCAGACTCTGATTGTAAAATAACCATATTTAAAATTTTCAAGAAGATAAAAGCCAGGCTGGAAAAATGCAACAGAGTATTCTCAAGTGATAACAAAATATTTGTAAAAGAGCTAAATAGAATGTATAGAACTGAAAAGCATAATAACCAAAATAAGAAACTTAATGGATTTAAGAACAAATTAGACCCAACTAAAGAAACCATTTGTGAACTGGAAGATAAGTGAGAAGAAACCATCAAGAATAAAGTACAGAGAAACGAAAATATTAAATTTTTGGACTAAAGATATTATACTTAAGGAAACAATAAGAAAATGTAACATTTGATTGGAATTTCACAAAGATAGAGAATGAGGCATAAACAATATTTGAAGAAACAGTGGCTGAGAATTTTCCAGAATTGAAAATGTCAGTGTACAAATTTAAAAATGGAATGAAACCCAAGCAGAATGAAAAGCAGACACATCATAGTAAAACTCAGAGAACCACAAAGAAGAAATCAGAGAGAGAGAGGGAGAATGAGAGAGAAAAGATAAATTACTTTCCAAGGATTAGTGGCTGACTTCTTAACTGGAAGCCAGAAAACATTAAAATGTTTTTCTTTAATGTATTGAAATGAAAGAAGTTTCAACTGAAGATTTTATGTCTAATAAAAAATATTTTAAGAATGAAGGTGAAAGGAGTATTTCAAACAAAAACTAAGAGACTTTACCACCAACCACCTATACACTGAATGATATATTTCAGTCATAAGGAATATAATCCCAAAGGGAAGTTCAGAGAGGCAAGGAGGGAAAAGGCACAAGGGAAAGTATGGACATGTGGATAACTCTTTTTTTTAATTTAAATTTTGTTAGTTAACATATAGTGCAATAGTGGTTTCTGAAGTAGAATTCAGAGATTCCTCACTTACATACAACATCCAGTGCTAGTCACAACAAACGCCCTCTTTAATGCCCAGTGCCCATCTAGCCCATCCCCCACCCCCCTCCCTCCATCAACCTTCAGTGTGTTCTCTATCCTTAAGGGTCACTTATGGTTTGTTTTCCTCTCTCCTTTTTTTTTTTCTTTTCCCCCTTCCCATATGTTCATCTGCTTTCTTTCTTAAATTTGGAAATGTGGATGATTCTAATTAAATACTGACCCCATAAAACAATAATAAAGGTATTATATAGTTTATAAAAATATATGGAATTAAAATAGTCCTACCTCATACCATATAAAACAATCAATTCCAAATTAATTATATACATCAATTCAAAAGACAAAGAAAATGAAGATTCTAAAAGATACAGAATGTAAGACCTCAGAGTAAGAAAAAGCTACTTAAACAATACAAAAAATGTACCAACCATTAATGAAAGATTGATAAACTTGATTACATTAAAATTAAAAATTTTAAATTAAGAAACATTTCCCAGGAGACATTCTTAAGAAAGTAAAAAAGCAAGCCCTCAAGAAGGCATCAAATGAGTTTGTAATTCGTATAATTGACAGGGCTCATCTGTGGAATATATAATGAATTGTTACAAATCCATAAGCAAAAGTCAGGCAACTTAATTTTGTGAAAAGGAGAGGGGACTTGAATAGGCATTTTAAAAACAGGATATCCAGATAGTTGCTAAGCATACTGAAAGCACACTTAACTTCACTAATAATGGGAAAATTTCTAATTAAAAACACAATGAGATACTACACCCACCAACACAAAACGCTGGGTAGGATGTAAAGCAACAGGGCGGCTCACACACAAATAGCTGGGTATCATTTAATAAAGAGGAAGATCACTATGAATAGCATTCCACTCCTACTCCTAGGTAAATACCCCCCAAATTATACACATATGTGGAGCAAGAATCTTCTGTAAGAATGCTTGTACCATCATTTTAAATATACAGAAACTAAAATATGCATGAATAGTATAATTAACATTCACTGTAGTACCTAACAGCCATGAAAATGAACTAACTATAGCTACCCACAGGAATATAGATGAATCTCATAAACAACATTGAAGGAAATAAGTCAGGCACAAAACAAACTTGAAAAACAGATAAAATTAACTTTTGGTGTTAGGAATCAGGATAGTGGTTATTTACCACTGGGGATAGGTTGAAGACAGAGATAATGACTGATGGGGACCTAGGAGATCTTCTGGGTTATGTCTTTTTCTCTGTTTTTGATTTTTTTTAAAGATTTATTTGCTTATTTTAGAGAGAGAGAGCTAGTGCGCGGGGTCCGGAGGGAGGGGATGGAGAGGGAGAAGCAGACTCTGCGCTGAGCAGCGGAGCCCAGTGCTAGCTCACAGCAGGACCCTGAGATCATGACCTGAGCCTAACCAAAAGCCCCACACTGAACTGACTGAGCCCCCCAGGCGCTCCTTTCTCTGGGTTTTTGGTTTGTTTGTTTATACAAGTGATGGTTACTAAGGTATGTTCATTTTATGATAATTCATTGATCTGTATATTAATGATATGTTTTTCTGTATGTGTATTTTATTTCACTAGTCAGTAAACCATACACACACACACACACACAGATACCATAGCTATATAAAATTAAAATGTTAAAATGCATGACAGCAATAATTCAAAGAATAGTCCAGAACTTTTTGTCCTTATCAGTGAGTTCTAACAAATATTTAAGGAATATATATTTCCGATATTATATAAATTCTCCTGGAAATTAGACAAAAAGTATATTCTACATCTTATTTTTATGCCTAGAATACCATGATATGAAACTAGAAAAAGAAAATGTGAAAATAAAATTTAGGTTGCTCTCGTTCATGAATATAGATGTAAAAATTCAAAGCAAAACCTCTACAAACCAAAACCAGGAGTGTATAATGTGCGAAATATATCATGACCAAGTGAGGTCTATCCAAGGTATATAATGATGGTTTACATTGGGAAATCAAAATTTCCACAAACATGATACTTAATGCTAAATCTAGAACAATAAGCAAAAGACAAAGATAGATATCATTACCCTTCTTGTTCAATATGTCAGTATTGAGAACTGTTGACATTTGTAGATTACATATATTTTTTAATACAGAAAATGGAAAAATCTGTAAATTGATGAAATGAATGAGTTTAGCAAGGTCATTCTCTACAAAATCAGTATACCAAAATCTTTTGGTTTTAACTATCAGTCATTTAAAAAAATATTTTTATAAGGTACAACTTATGATAGCATCGAAAATATTAGGCAACAAGGAATAAATCTAAGAGAAGATATGCAGTAATTCTGTAGAGCAAATGATAAAACTTTACTGAGAGAAATTAAAGATCTACATAAATGAAGAGCCGTATCATGTTCATGAATTGAAAGACTCATAAATAAGTCAACTCTTCACAAATTGATTTATAGATTCAGTGTATTACCAACCAAAATCACAACAGAATTTTCAACTATCCAGCTGATTCTAAGATGGAAATGGAAATTTAAAAGGTCATGAATGGATAAACACTCTTATATGAAAATAAAACACAGGAGCCTTGCTCAACTAATATTAAAACTTACCATAAAATATATTAATATTTAGACATTGTGATATTAGCACAGGGAATAACACAAAGATGAACAGGAAAAGATTAAAGACCCTGCTATATATACACTATACGTACGAACCCTTTATTTAGCTGTCCTGCATAATAATAGGAAAGGAACATTTTCTCAAAGTACATTGTTGGGACAATTTTTAATACTTAAAGTAATACTTTGGAGATTTTTTGTTTCCTAATGAAAATAGTCCTTATGGAATCTTCTTAGCAAATTCTTATATTTCAATATGCTCAGTTTCCTAAAATGGCTCTTTCACTGTGCTGTTAAACTTAGGTAAATACTTCAACCTATAATGAGGTCAACAAAAATTTATTATTTTACTTTCAAAGGATAGGAAGTTTGGAAAATCATGATGATGCTATCTGGTGTATATTTTTGCTATAAAAGTATTTATTGTTAAAAAGGTACTCAATAGGTGCAGCCTTAAAATTGTTCAATAACTATAAAACTATTTCAAAAATGATTTTATTTTTTTACCCACTGCTTAGATTCTTACCAAAAAAGAGTTGCATTTAAAAACTACATCCTTTTTTCTAATACCTAATGGCCATTATAAGGCAATCTAAAATAATGCCTCACAGTTAAAAAAAAAATTAATACTATTTCAATGAAACTTTGTAATGAAATTCTTTTAAATTATTAGTTTTTATTAAGGATAAAATATACTAAGCATGAAAGTGGGCATGTAGGTATTAGATACATTTTGAAGAAATGTATCTTCATTATATTAATATTAAATTGCACATTTGCTGATCAGAAACTAGAATGGAATATATATATAAATTTTTAAAATATATAATATATATGTATACTGTGTATAAATAAATATTACATATGTACAAATTTTTATTTCAGCATGACCAGTCTTTTTTTCTAAAGTAAGTTATCATATCCAAATGTTAAAAATTTAGTAAATCTTGCAAACTTACCAGGGAAGCAAACTTCTCTCTCATTTTGCATGAACTAAAACAGAATGTGGACTTTTACTTTCTAGTATACACATTTCTATATTTTTAATTCTTTAGATAAATTTTGCTTTTATATTTCTAAATACAAAATATATTGATTTATAAATAAAACAAAATAGCTTGATTATAAATGTTATTTCTATGTATTTAATTATTAATTAAAATCTATTGATATAACTATATAACAAGATAATAAATAATTCTACTGAAAAATATTGGAAATTTGTAAGTCAGATATTATTTGAATTATAACAAAAAATTTGCTAAGGAGTTGTTATATTAGAAGTGGTCACTGAAAATATAATGCCCTACTTTTAGGAAAGAAATACTGTTAGAGCTCTCTTCACTTTACAGAATTAGCACAGAAATCTGCTTCCAATTAAAAGAACTGTGGGAGAACCCAGCTGTATTTGGGATTTGGCAAATGTATTAAACTGTGCTCAAATGCTTTGGTTTCAGTAAAGCCTATAAAGTATTTTCTCATGTCTTTTCCTCCTTAACTTTAAAACACATGTACAGAGCATGAATCTGCAACCTCTTTCTCCCTCCAGTTTCAATGATTAGAAAAAAGTTTTACTATTCAGTGCCCTTAATATTTTTATCTCTCGAATACACAAATGGTGAAAAAAAAAATTCATGAGATCACCTCTATAAACTAAAGGATTTATATCCTGGTTGCTAGAGTGTCTAAAAAATGATTCACTTTTGATTGGAACCAAGAAACTAGGTTTTGCCAAAGGCTGATGGCACTCAGGCTTGGAGTGGTTTGGATTTAGTTGGAATTATAAAAGACAAGCAAGCAAGGAGGTTGTTTCAGGATAGTTTTAAAGTTCCCACAACTGCTTCTCAACACCTGTGCACCAACATTTCAAAAACTAGGGTTCTAAAGCAGCTTTGGTATGGGGAGAAAATTTTCTAGGGACATAAAGTCAAATTTAGAAAATACAAATATTACAAGGGGTTTTGAATTAGGAATGAGTGGAATGGATATGGTATGGAAAACCACTGAAATTAATCTAGAGGATATTTTTAAAAAATGATAGCATGATAGCTATCTTCAGAGGTGATATGGTCCATTTCACCCTTAAAATAGATCAGTATGTTTCTCTTTCATTAGCTCACTCAGGAGCCGTTCTTCCATGTTCAATCTTCAGTCTCAGTAAGTTCTAGAAAAACAACATGAAATGAAAAGTACAAATGGACATTAGAGTACAAAAGGTCACACTTCCTAGATTTAAAAGACCATCTATAAGGAAGTGATGTATTTCCTTCCTTGAGATAGATAGGGGAGTAAAATAATACAATTATCACCAACTCACTGTGTGCCAGGCACTATTCAAAACCGTTTGCATACATTAATGTATTGGATCCTTTCAACAACTCTATGAGATTAGCTATTACTATCATCAACATTTTACACACAGGGAAAGTAAGATATAGAAAAATTAAGTAAAAATTAAATAGGTTATATAGCTATTGCATTGCATATCTAGGATACAAACCCAAGCAGGAATCCTTGACAATGCATTTAACAGTGCGGTGACACTCTATGATATCAGGGAGCATGACAAAATCAGACATAGGTTAAACACTAAGATTTTCACTTATTAAACACTGGGACCTCTAATACAAACTATGGCATAGAACTACTCAAATTCTGAAAGGATGTAAGTTCCTGGCACATTTTAAATACACAATACATGGCAATTCCCACTGATACAAATTTTTCCCCAGCCATATTACGACTCACAGTTCAGTTTTAAAGGAATGCAGGGTTCCTGGTTAAACCTGGAATAGTGAACATGTTTATCAGTTCTGTCTTTAAAAATTCCATTACAATGTCTATAAAAGAGTTTTTTTTAAAAGAGAGGAGGATTGCCCAGGAGAACGGAAGAATGGAGAGGGGAAAGTAGCAGATTTCAATAAAAGAAGGAATCTGTTTCAAAAGAAGGTGGGCAAGTGGTGAAAGAAAACATATAGGAGAAACCTGAAATCTAAATATCTGAAAGCATAAGAAAGCCAAAGCAAATCAGCATGCACTGTATACCAATAAAAGTCTCCCAAATATGAGATACCACAAACCCTGAAGGCAGAGAGTGGGTGAAATAAAAATTAGAAGAACTTGATTGAATGTCTGTGTGAGAAGAAGTTGGATTCCTAAACTTAGCAAGAGTTACTCCACTTGAAAGAAGAGGATGAAGAGAATATACTTTTTCTAAAAATGTGTCTCTTTTAGTCTGTTAACTAATTTATATTGATGGAAGATAATTCAACTTGGGCCTCACTTACTTTGGAAAAGCTAACCAGCTCTTACATCACAAACAACAGGAGAAGAGAAGGGGCCCTCAAGCCTGTGTCGGTCATATCCCAATGTTTTTTGAGCAAGAAAGATCAATTTAAAAGATGGTTCTTTCTCCCTTATTAAAGTTGTTTCAGATAACTTCAGAGTGGCTTTCATTAAGCTGTTCTTTCACACGTTTATTGGATTTCATTTTTATACTCCTTTTTTTCCTCCATGCTTTTTTTGGGTGTTGACTTGTCTTCTAGTTTACTATCTTTTCATTTTTTTCAAATCTACTGTTAAAACCATTTATTGATATTTAATATCAGATATTGATATTTTAATTTTATTTTACAACTCTAGAATATCCCTTTGAATATTTTCATAAATAGCAATTCTGTATTGAAATTCTACATCCTTACATTTTATTCTACTTTTCCTCAGTTAACATTAACATTTTAATTATAATTAAAGTTATTGCCAATATGTAAATATCTGTGCATCTACTTTGTCTATTCTTTCTCTTTATATTTTCCTGCCCCTTTACATGTTTAGTAATTTTTATGATATCTTGAAAATTCATGAAGGAACCACAGAATTCCAAATAATGGTATCTTCCATCAGAAAGGGTTTGGCCCTTTCCTTTGTTAGACACATTTAATGAGGGACTGGTGACACCAACCAATTAGGGTTTGAAATCTTTCAGGGTTGGGTTGAAGTTTTGGTAAGACTCAGTCTACCTGTCGGTTAACTCCTACTCCTAAGGCATGGCCTCCCCAGGTTTTTGACAGAAAGTCTGGCAAATATCATTTCTTCATCCCTGAAAGACTTGGGAGATCAAGCTCTGCTATTACAGGTTTCAAGGTCAGTTCTTCAGCCACTTGACCTTCAAATCTTCTACTCAGGGGTAGATTAACCGTGTGTTTGAGTAAATTACCCTTTCTCTTTGGTGATTTTGTTTTCTTAATCTCCACAAGTCTGCAGGAAATTTCACTCTGCCTTTTTTGACTTAGTTCCTCAACCTCTTGAGTAGTCCCAGAACTCAGCCATGTGTTAGAGTTCTCTCAAGTTTACAGTTTATCACTCTAGCTTTCCAAGATAACTGAAAGCTTTGTTGGTTTCTTTTTTTCCTAGTAGTAGCCCTCTGCTTGGATTGAGCTGATTCTCTGCCCTCATTCAGAATTGGCCAGCACCTTAGGGAATTAAAAGCACCTGGTGATCTTCAGATCATTTCAGAATGGCTCTACCCTTTCTGATATCTAGTCCTTATTGTTCTATTATACCTTTACAAGTATTATTTTTGTAATTTATCTTCCTTTTTCTGATAGCTATAATGTCAGCTGTGGGTTGGGGCCCACACAGGAACAGTGAATGAAGAGGAGATTTCAGGCTTAAAATCTACAGTGAGATAAAATTTCTGCTTGTGCTTACTTGAACATGGATTTGACTGAGACTATTACATTTTTATGTAAATTTTCTCTTCAAAGAAACCACAAGGGAGATTTTAAAAAGGCTGTGATTTTCAACTGTCAAAGCAACCTCAAGGTCTCCAAATCTATGCTAATAGGAAATGGACTGTGAAATCTGTATTTTTCCAAAGGAGGGCTTACATTCCAGCACTCACTTAAGATATGGCCATGAGGAATAATGGATAAAAACAAACAAAAAACTTCTCAGACAGAAAATTTTAGGAGCCATGAAGGGCAATAGAAAAAAATAGTTACCTCCAGAAAGCAAAATAGTAATGATCAATTTAGAAAGATCTAGCAATTCTTGCTTAGCAGGATTTGATAATTCTAATGAACTAGTGACATTATATAGTCATAGATTTTCTGAAAAAATGGATTTTTTATTGTATTTTCTGTCCCACTGTATATGAGTTTGTATGTAGAGTCAGGAAAGAGGTAATTAATAATTCTTCCTTTAGTTTATGACCTTCTGGATCACAATTTGCTTTATCTCACCCAATGAAGAGAATTAAACCCCCTTTGAGCTTGATCAAGTAATTAAAAAAAGACTTTGTATCATCTCATGTGGGGTAGAAAAAAATGTATTTTAAATATATCAAAAACAAAAACAAACAAACAAAACCATGGCTCATGGGTATATGGGTGATCAGGCTATGAGAGAATGGTATTTGTCAACCAATATCCATTCTCTCATTCTGCTCTTTTAGTAACAGAACCCCTAAATATTTAACTGAATGTATACCTGTTAGGAGAAATCATGTAAATAAGAAAAGCCTCCTGGATGTGAACAGAAATGGTGCAAAATGTGAACAGAAAAATACACAGCCTTGAAAGGAAGCTATTTGTCTTCAACTTCCTCTTCTCCTTGTGCCAGTGTAGAAGTAAGCCAGTTTTGTCTATGCAGACAAGAGAAACATTCAAGGGCATGGTAAAGTAGAAACATAAAAGAAACTTGGGACTCTGAATGACCTCAATGGGCAGGGCATCTCTGTCTATCCCCTTTCTACAGCCCGCTCCCCTGCCCCCAACCCCACAGCCACAATAGATTGTCACCTTGGACTTTTACTGGAGAGACATAAAGCTTCTGTCTTATTTAAGCCATTGCCCATTTGGTCTCTGTTAAAGCACTGAAATCAATATTCTATTTAATATATAAGCTTTGTAAAATTATATGCTTTTAAAAATATGTGCAATTACAATTTATTATTTTGATAAAAGCTAAAATTATACTTTATAAGAAAAAAAGAAATGCTAACCCCCCAAAATTTTGAGTACATCAAATATTTCTAAATTACATATAATTACCTTAGTGTTATTTTGCTAAAGCTAAATGACATTTTATGATCTGTTTACAGAGACATAATTCATAAAGGACTTTCACATATGCCTACTTCAATGTTCTTAGTACCATTTATTAAGAATTATGATATTCATGGCCATAATCAAGATTGATTATCTTGAGAGAATTCCCTATTGTGGAATATCTAAGCTTCAACCACCTTTAAAGGTAATATGATGTTAGTGGAAAGAGTGAATGTCTTGGAAGTCGAAGGAACCGGTCAAGTTCTAACTCCACCCACCCCATTCTTTTCAGCAGTGTGCCCAAAGGCAAATAACAGATTCTCTTTGAACCTCAGTGTCCTCATCTATATTTTGAAGATAATAGTTGCCTATCTTTTTTACAAGATAGTGTCAGTCAGGCTCAAATAAAATAATATACATGAAAGTAATTTGCAAGTGTTGTGAATCAAATGTTATAAGCCTTAGAAAATAAGTGAATGGTAACTCAACAGATGATGAGCCTAACTTTCAGAACAAGTTACTTCTAGGGTAGGATGAAGGATAATCTGCAGCAGCAGAACAAGAACAAGCAGTCAATGAAGCTAGCTCTAAGGGTAAAAAGTAGGTAATGTCCAAGTTCGGATAAAAAGCTAAAATTTTTTAAATGTATTTATTACAAAGAACATGAAGCTGCATGTAGTTAAACAGCATTTGTTTCTCAAAATAACATGAATAAGACATTTTAATCGATTTCACTGAGTATCAAATATATTGCAGGATTTGGAACTTGCTAGGAAAACACCATCACTCTCCTGAAAATTTCTGATCTAAGACTTAGAGGAAGGTCCTTTCCCAGCAGTTCCTTCCCTCTCTGCGTAAGTCATGGACACTTTCTTGAACTGCTTCTCATCTCACAAATAGTCAGGGTCTGGGTGCTAACTCAAGTCTTGAATCTCCCAGGACAGGAATGACCACTCCTGCTTCCCCTCTGCTCTTTTCTCCCATCCCACAGCTTATAAAAGCTGGTAGTTCTATTGTGATAAATTCCTTTTAAATGAATAAACAGGCATCCTTTCATCTGTTGACTTTATTCTCACATTCTCCTAATATTTTCCAGCTTAGTGAGAGACCATGTCCAGTGCTTGATGCTGAAAGGCTAAGACCAAAATGGCTGGTAAATTTTTCTTCTTAATGGGTATTGCAGAGTGATCTGAAGGGATAATTTAGTTTCTTTTAGAAGGTAAGAAAGGGACTGGAATTGGTTTACACTCCCTTGGTTCTTTGTTTTCTTCCCTCAGTATTTCTTGTTTTCAATTTTGACAGCTGAGGTCTAGTAGGTACTTGATAACTTTTTTTTTGAGATTTTATTTATTTATCTGACAGACAGAGAGACAGAGAACACAAGCAGGGGAAGCTGCAGAGAGAGAGGGAGAAGCAGGATCCCCAGCAAGCAGGGAGACCGACACGGGGCTCCATCCCAGGACCCTGGGATCATGACCTAAGCCGAAGGCAGACGCTTAACTGACAGAGCCACCCAGGCGCCCCAGTACTTGGTAAATTCTGATAAAGATAAATGCAAAAGAAGAATCTATTAGGAACCAACCATCCTGCAGCTAAAACTGTTCCATTTAGTTAGTCAAGGTAACTCTGGAGTTAAAGACTTAGTTAATTCCAATAGATTTTTCCCCTTCACTATGAAATAAATGAAATATGATGAAATAAATAAAAAACATATATGAGCATGGAGAGAAAAAACACAGCTTTACAATGGTGGCAATTGTTATGAAAAGCATCTTAGTAGTTATTCAATCCTCTTAATATAAAAAGGAGTCATAGGATTATTAGAAGTAACAGAACAAAAGCAAAGTTAAACTTGTTAAAGTGAAACAAGTAGATTGCATTTAAAAAAAACTATCGGGGCGCCTGGGAGGCTCAGTCAGTTAAGTGTCTGACTCTTGATTTCGGCTCAGGTCAAGATCTCAGGGTAATGGGATCGAGCCACAGGTTCTGTGCTGGGTTTGGAGCCTGCTTGAGAGTCTCTCTCTCTGCCCCTCTCCCTTCCAAAAGTGTGAATTGAACAAATAGATGAAAATGTCTTTCTCCTAAAAATCACCCCAATATACTAACAAACAATATATTACTTCAAAATGCAAATCCAAATAATGAAATTGAACAGTAATTAAAGAACTACAATGGGCTGAAATTACTTTCTCAAAGTACATTTTCTGAATTATCTAATTATCACTGATTCTTTTAAACTTAAAAAAAGTAAGTTTTTATTCATAATGCAAAAAGAATCTTGGCATATTCATTCTGGATGCTTTTGTTCCCTAAAACAGAATTAATATCCAAAATCAATTTGTTTTCAGGTAATTTTAGTCATAGATACAGTAAGTATGCCAGTAGGTCTTAAAACCCATTCTGTACTCACTCACCTGAATTTAATTATAATTTGAACAATTTAGTTTCATTTCTTCTTAATAGAACACCATGGAAAAAGTATTAATAAAGAAATAAGAAATTATTTCTTTTTAGATATTTTAAACCCTTCCAACTAAGTTTTCCCAATCAAATTTTTAAAAATTGAACCCTGGGGGGCGCCTGGGTGGCTCAGTTGGTTAAGCGACTGCCTTCGGCTCAGGTCATGATCCTGGAGTCCCGGGATCGAGTCCCACATCGGGCTCCCTGCTCAGCGAGGAGCCGCTTCTCCCTCTGACCCTCTTCCCTCTCGTGCTCTCTATCTCTCATTCTCTCTCTCTCTCAGATGAATAAATAAAATCTTTAAAAAAAAAAAATTGAACCCTGAATATTCACATTCTGTATTATCACAAACAACACTATCATATTTCCTAACTGTCATCATGTTTTTGCTGATCTCACTGGATACGTTTCAATGATATAGGATCATATTCTTTCCCTCACACCGTAAGATTTTTTTCTTTAAAAAATTGTACAACACTTGAGTAGTAAGAGAGAACAAAATAGGGGACATTTACCCATGAATGCAAACTTTTATCTTTCTCTTTCAAGCAATATGTCTCCCAATTCTCCAGCAATTTGTCTCAGCTCTGCCTTCGAAATCAACCCCTAATTCAACCACGTCCTATAAAGTCCAACCTACCGCCATAGAACACATGCCTGTCGCAAGCTACTTAACACAAATTGCCTGCTGTCCATTGTGTTAGTCTGCTAGGACTACCATACCAAAATATAACAGACTGGATGGCTTAAATGACAGAGACCGATTTTCTCACCATTCTGGAGGCTGGAAGTCTAAGATCAAAGTGCTGGCAGGGTTGGGTTTTTTCTGACCCCCCCCCTTCAGTTTGCAGATGGCCGGCCTCTTGTTGCCCCTTCACACGTGGTCATTATTCTGGGCACATATCTCTCTGGTGTCTTTTCTGTGCATCCTAATCTTCTGTTCTTAGGACACCAGTTAGATTGGATTACGGCACATTCTAATGGCCTAAATTTAATTATCTCTCTCTCTTTTTTTTTCCCCCCCTTTTAAGGTTCTATCTCTAAATATAGTCACATTCAGATGTTTGGGGGTTATCAACATATGCATTTTGAGGGGAAACAATTCAGTCTGTAACATGCGTGCACATGTACACACACACACACACACATAAAATACACATACACAGATATGTATATTTTATATATAATAATAAAAAAGAAGAAAGAAAAATAGCATAAAATAAAATACACATACACAGAGATGATTTCATTATTGGTGATAGTTATGTATGATAGTTATGTATTAAAAAGATGCTGTAAACACTAAATTAGCATATATGAAACCATTGCTCCTAGGGGAAATGCAGGGTTATATTCCTGCATGCCTCTGGTCACATTTTAGTCAATCCATCAATACATACCCTTATTTCATGTGTATTTCTATATAAAGACACTCTATTTAACATATATTTCTTAGAGGGGTTCCTGGGTGGCTCAGTCGCTTAAGTGTCTGCCTTCAGCTCAGGTCATGATCCCGAGGTTCTGGGATCAAGCTCTTCATCAGGGTCCCTGCTCAGTGGGGAGCCTGCTTCTCCCCCTCCCTCTGCCCCCCCACCCCCACCCCTGTTTGTGTGTGCATGCTCTATTTCTCTATCTCTCAAATAAATAAATAAAATCTCTAAAAAAAAGCACAATTACATGGTCCTTGAATGACTTAAAGCCAGAGGCTTTAGAGGACTTTTGCATAATATAGGTTTGTTTGCCAATGTCATTGTAAAACAAACCAGTCTCAGCAGTATCAAGAACCTATTCTTCTAACAAATAATGCAATATATGTTAAGAAAAAAAAAAAGAAGATAGTAGGAGGGGAAGAATGAAGGGGAGTAAATCGGAGGGGGAGACGAACCATGAGAGATGATGGACTCTGAAAAACAAACTGAGGGTTCTAGAGGGGAGGAGGGTAGGGGGATGGGTTAGCCTGGTGATGGGTATTAAAGAGGGCACATTCTGCATGGAGCACTGGGTGTTATGAACAAACAATGAATCATGGAACACTACACCAAAACAAATTATGTAATATATGGTGATTAACACAACAATAAAAAAAATTAAAAAAAAAAAACAACAAACTGAGGGTTCTAGAGGGGAGGCGGGAGGGGGGGATGGGTTAGCCTGGTGATGGGTATTAAAGAGGGCACGTTCTGCGTGGAGCACTGGGTGTTATGCACAAACAATGAATCATGGAACATTACATCAAAAACTAATGATGTGATGTATGGTGATTAACATAACAATAAAAAATTTAAAGAAAAAAAAAAAGAACCTATTCTTCCATGTAATCCTTTTCCTGTATAACTTGTAGCAGGTATTTTTAAAAATTCCTAAGCCTCCTGATCTGCAGAACTTGCTTTGCCTCTGAGTTTAAGATTTTTTATACCACATTTCCTTTTGAAATGTGTGAACCAGCTAGCACTAGCTGAGAAGGGTTTAACATTTTCCTGACCCTGGGTAACATGACGGTAAATTTCTATGGCCTTTTGCCTCACAACAATCCTGTCTACCATGCCTTTTTTATTGCTGTCATCTCATTAATCCACAAATTGACTTCTTATCTTTTCCATAGCTTCATCGTTCCCTATAGATGTTACTTTAGCACTTTCCAGAGCTGTTTTACATACAGATTGGCAAACATCCTCCTTTTTCTGGATGCTTCATACTGTTGATTCCTTAACATTTAACTCACAACCAAGAGCGCTATAACTCATACCTGAACGGAGCGGATCTAACACATAGATTTCTTCTATAAGGCACATCATAGCCTTCTTGCACTCAGTTAACACCGGATAGCACTTTAGCACTTCGCATGGGACCAATTTTAAACAATAAAATCACTAACAACAAGCACAGAAGTGCAAACAATGTGGCACCAAATAGACCACAGAAAGGACACTAGTTTACTGTCTGAGAGCTGAAACAGGGGAGCAGAGAGAGAGTTCTCTTGTTTGATCTCAATTGGAAATGTACACAGTGTACATCTCAAATTGTTTGCCATTCTGAACATGCACATGTCTGTGGATGACTGGGGCTTACAAATAAATTTTACCAAGTAGGCAAATTCACAAATAGGAAACTGCAAATAATGAGGATCAACATATATATAAATATTTATATTTATATAATTTATATAAAAATCTGATTTTACCCTCACCTGTGCTGCCATGGTCTATATTGAATACAACTGCTAGAATAATTCTAAAATATAAGTTAGATAATGTTACTCCTCAAAACCCTCAGAATAAAAGCCAATGTGTTGACAATGGCCTATAGGGTCCCCCACAACTAGACCCTGCCTATTGTTTTGAGACGATCTCCAGCAGCTTTTTCCTGTCACCATGGTGGCCTCCCTGCTGTTACTTAAACTTGCCAAGTACCCTTGGGTGTCCCATCTTGTCCCTGCTACTCCCTGTACCTGCAAAGCCTTCCTTCTAAAAGTTTGTGTGACTCTCTCTCATCTCATCTTTTTATTCAGGTCTTTCCAAACCATTCTGTATGAAACAGCCCTTTATCCCCATTCCCTTTTCCTCTTTTCTGTTTTCTTTATTCTCCAAAGCACTTATCAGCATCTAATTGGTTATAGGTTTTACTTTTAACCTGTGGAGGTCACTGTTCTTACTCCTCGTTGCTCTATGAGGTCAAAGAGTCTTCTTTTTTTATATGCCCACTGCCTAGAACAGTGCCTGGTATATTTGGATGCTTAATAAATATTTGTTAATAAATAATTGAAGGAATGAGATGTATTTAGTTAAGGTTATTTAAAATTATAGATAAAAGAAGAAATACAAAGTTGTGGAAAATATGCAAAGTTTATAAATTTTGTCTAAATTCACTTTATATACTGTTTTGTTTAGATCAAAATTAAAAACCCTCTGGTTAAGATAGAAAATAAAAAAAGTCAGAAAAAAATTGGCCATAACAATATTTACTGAATGGTTGGGAAGGTTTTGCTTTGACTCTCAAATCAAAATTTCAACAAATGAGTTCAACTTTTGCTTGAGTACCATATAGTCCTCACTTTTCCTTCTTTCCTATTGTTTTAGGAGGATAACACCTTCTGAAGGCCTTTTTTTTGTTATAACCAGTAAATCTAGCAAGGAGACTCCCAGTTTGTATTTCTAACTAATAAATATATTTCCTGTAACTTACTCATCAAAACGTAAGTGCAGGATGAGTTTATTCTCTAGACTTTTGGAGAAAAAATTTTCAAACATAGTATCTAGAATGAGATATCTGTTGTGGTTTATTGTGACACTGTACTTGCCAAAACCACTTTGCTGAACAACCTGACTGTAGCTTCCCTTCAATTAAACTGATAAGTGTATTTCAGCCAACTTCTCTTCAACCTGATTCCTGCTTTCTTTATGTTGGGCTCTGTAAGAATCAAGAAAATCTATTTGCTTGAGTTCTATTTAAAAACAAACAAAATGAGTTACTCACCTATAAGTTTAGAATAAAAAATACTCAGGATACAAAGTGCTTCATGCAGGAATAGAGCATCATCTAAAGGGATTCTTAATTATGTTTGTAGGAACATTAAATATATTTGGAACTTGATCCAAACCCCAGTATATATATCTGACATTGTGTGGCCAAGCATTTTAGATTGACAGTATACTGAGTTCCTACTGCATTTTTTCTGGTACTAATGAATTTTTATTTTATTTTGTTAGGAAAAAGGTCTATATCAAGAAGGAGATTTATTTTCATTGTATGGTTAATCATTTATGTATTAATTTCTCAAGAAAAATAAAAAATAATAAAACAAAATACATAAGGCTCTGAAATTAGATGTCTTATAATTCTTCTGACTAGTTGATAATCAACTAGTTTATGATGAGAAAGTAGTAAAAGTTTAGCAAGAAAAAAGAACATGTATTTTAAATCTTTTCCTCATACTATAACATTGAAAATCTCAAAGATTAAAAAAGTATGAAATAAAAAATTTACAGTTCTACCCCTACCTTTGTCTCTGAGCTGTGAAATGAGGACGACACAAAGTCAAGATAAAGAAACAGATCTGTTAACTTTGCTGTTTTCCTACTCTGAGAATTTAATGAAAACAATTGGACTTGTGACATCACATTTTGATCACATTTTAGCTGGTGGAATAAAAGAAACATGAATTTTAGGATAAAACTATTATATCATCTCAGATTTTATGTTATTCAAGAAGAGAAATTCATTCATTCACTTTATAGTGATTATTCTCCAATATGTCATAGTATGAAAAATTGAAGGCAATTCTGACTGTATGGCAGGTATTGTGCTCATGTCTCTGAAGTAGGAAACTATTACTAAGCCCATTTGTTGGAATGGAAATTCAGGCTGAGAAAAGTCCAGTGACTTGTGCAGAGGAATAGAAACAGAATTTCAACTCAGCTGTCTACCTTCAGAGACAAGGTCTATCCTTAGAGCATCTTGATCCACTGCCCCTGTGTATCAGCATTAGGCTCCATGTCAAGCACAGAAGGATGGTCATATTAAAATCCTGACTTCAAAAACTTACAGTTTGACAGGAAAAGACTATAGTCATTGTGATCTAAATTTCAGGAAGATATTTAATCATTATATTCTTGTAGACAAGATTAGGTAGTGTCAGCTTAATAAGAATACAGTTAGGAAGACAGAGCAATGATGAGAACTTGAACTCATAAAATACTTGCTATATGCCAGGCGTTTTCCTAACGCCTTTCCTATGTAATTCCAATAATAGCTTCTCAAGCTTCTCCTTAAGACCAAACAAAAAACAAAAAGCTACAGAGAATGCACACAGGTAAAGCACATAGCTGTTCATTAATTCTGGGGGCATACCGCATTTTACACCAACAAACATGTAAATGGCTGGATGGCCATTCCTGTGAGTGTGGGGTCAATGGGCAGTCAATGAGATGTTTCTAGTAGCATACTGCCAGACTTCACCTTCTCTCTTGATGCACTTAAGTATTCATTATTCCTCTTAAATAGGAATGGAGGAGAGCTCAAAGAGGTGATGAGGGAGACACAAAAATCACATATTTGGTGACAGAGTCAGGGATTAGATTCAATACTCAGAACAATGATTCAAATCTAAGAAAGTTAAATTTAAAAGGAATAATTGTAAAATTCAGCTATTAGAATTTGAAAAACAAAACAGCAAGGGTACAGAAAAGCATCATAGAGTGAGCATGAATGATACAGTTTTTACAGCACTTCAAGTTCCATATTGGTCAATAATGTGATGTGTGACAGCAGGCAAAAATATCCAGTACAAACTGAAGCTAAACAAATAAAGAGAATAAAGAAGGCAAAAACTCCACGGTCATAGGCCCTTGTATATCACCAATGAGACATTTGTTCAGTTTAGGACATTTTTGCAAATTAAAATGATCCATCTTGTTATAGAAGAGATTTGTGCATTTTGAAGAATGTGGAAATTCGATTTCTGAGATTCCTTACAACTCATAATTGTGTGAAACCCTTATGCTATGGAAAATTCTCTTCTTTTGTTCTTGTTATACTCACCAGAATGTAAAGTGTTACTTCCACAACTCTAACCTAATGGTCTATAAGTAATTCCCTGTGCAGTTTCAACCAATTCTTCAATCACTCTGGATCTAGATGAGATATAAGAAAGGAAAAGCCTATCACATGATAATCTGTGCAGGTCAATTTGGGGAGACTTGTAGCGTAGCCTACAGATCAGTTACCATCTGAAGAGGGTGAATGATGGCACTTGACAAAGATGATAGCAAGGTGGGATTTTTCTTTAAAAGTTTTGTAGGTTCATGAGTTATAAGTAAAATATTAAAAAGAAATGTTTCATCTTTAATCTTATGTGGTAAAACAGTATTTAAAAATACAAACCTCTTTCAAGTCTTTGCTCAGATGTCACCTACCTTGATCACCCTATTTAATGCTACAAATATCCTCTCCAATTCTTTTTTCTTAGCTCTTATTACCTCCTAACATGATATAAAATGTGCTTACTTTTTTCCTGTTTATTGTTTATTGTCTGTCTCATTCCACTAGCATGTAAGTTCCATGAGGTGATGGCTTTGGTCTGTTTGTTACCAATGATTCTCAGGCACATATGAATGAATACATTTATAATATCAGTTGACACGTTTTGACTGCTTACTATGCAATGACCAGTGTTCTAAATGCTTTACTTATTATATTTGTTATGTATCAGTTACAGAGAAAAGAGTCTGCACCTTACTTTTTAAACCCCAAATGATTTATTGCTCGGTGTTAAATGGCTTACATAATCACCAGGAGGGGGGAAAAAACACTATTTTGAATTTTCAGGAAGAACTCCTAAAGCCACAGTTCAGGACTAGGCCATGGGAGAAACCATTGCTCCTTCTACAATAGGTAGCTGCCTCGAACATTGGTAAGTTTCCAGTAGCTTCCACTAGTTTCCAGCTAGCCCCAAAACCACATCATCACAAACATAATGGGTTAGCCACCAAGATTAATAAGCTGACAAAATCAGAGTCATTACCAACAGGAAACCACATCTGCTGTTGCTGGATTCAAGACTGAACCTCATTTGCTAGATTATCCACAGCACAACCAGGAACTCGTTCTCTCTTTCTGAACTGTTAATATTCTTCATTTTTTTTCCATCCTACTCATCTGTCCTGTTATTCTTTGCTACGGACTGACTTTTCTGTCCCCAATTCAGCTATAGAAAACTACAGCTTTTGACAGCTCCTGAATTTTGTGCATCCCAATCCAGGCACTCAGAAAAACTGAGCTGGCTCCCAATCCCAATTACAAAATCAAGGGGAAAATATCAATTAGGTAAGATGGTCACTGCTGATTATCACTCACCACTGTATTTACAGAGGCCATATGGTAAGCAGGATTATGTTTTATGAAAGTGCCAATATGAATGGAGAGGAATAGAAGGGGGAAATTCCAAGACAAGAAGGTACAGTGGTAAACATAATAAAAATATGGATGCCTACTACAATGGCATCTGTCAAGAACTGCCCAACATGACTCACTGAAGCTAGAGACTGCAGAGATAAAGTTTAGCATGCCTTCAAATAGCAATAGTTGAGCTTTTGAATCCTTTTTTATTAAGATTATGAGTTGCCTTGCTCTTTCTCTAAACTTGACACAAGCTCATCTCCTGACACTAAGTGGCCAAGACTTCTAAATGGCTCATCTCCTGACACTAAGTGGCCAAGACGTCTAAACCCAGGGGAGGGTAACAAACATAAGGAATGTGACTGAAAAAAAATTTTATCATCTCTATACCTTCCAGAGAAATAAAAATGAAAACCATAGTTGTGAAATAGAAGTGTAAAGGTTGGGTAAAATGTAGAAAAGCATGAGATAAATTCTTTCAATCTATATTGAGAACTTTTTTAAAAATAAATTTTTCAAGAATTCCTTCAAATTTTCATAATTATTTTAAAGTTCTATTGCAATGCAGTCAATTCCTAACTAACAAATGACTGTAAGAAGGACAAGTCATCCATATCATATATGAATTTAAGGGTTAAATAGCAAAAATGCAAGAACTAGACCTCAGCTGCTATAGATTTTTGAGGCTGTTTTCCTCTCTGTTTTTTCTTTAATTATAAAAAACACTGAGAAATATCCCTATTTTTTTAAAAGTGATTTTAGAAAAGACAATAACCACAGTTAATATCAAGAACACAAGTAATACATGACTAGGAAATGAGTCTCCACACCGGATATATCTGGGTATCTCTGCAGATTAGAATGATGCACTTCTGTCTCCATGCAAGTCCTGGTCCAAGCTGGACAGTAGAAGAGCCACCAAATAGTTAATGGTGAAATCATTTTGTTTTAGTGCTGGAGGCTAATATAAATTACATCCAACACTGAAAGCTAAAAGGCTCAATAGCCAGCTCAAATATCCTCGGAAAAACAGTATGCATGCCATTGCATTCCTGTTACAAATACTAGGTGGCTTTATCAACCATCATGATGTATCTACCTTAAAGCCTACTCCACAATGTCCTCAAATTGAATGAATCCTACCTGTCCAGCTCAGACTCCCATTTCTTCAGATTTCCAAACATCTTCCATTAACACCTAAAGCTTTTAGACTCTCAGTTACTGCTTAATAGATTTTACAATGATGAATCTTGTCTAATAAATGAAAATATATCTTTGCCCAGAGGCAGAAGAAATGTGATGTTCTATTTTAAACAAAGCAATACATAAATATTTTTTAAATGTAGCTTGTTTCCCTATATCTTAGAGTATACATTAAAATGTCTAATATGTGAACCTCTGCCCCTGAAATAACTACTATTACAGATTTTAAAGGAAAATTGTCACAAGCATAAATTACTTGTAGTTAACAAGTAAAATGACAACATTCATAAATAGGAAAGAGAAATATTTTCTGGGCTTTACTTTTCCTATAGAGAACTATTTAATTGCAGGCTACAGAGAGAAACTTTCTTATAACATGCTTTTATAGACACTGCTTTAGCTTATAGCTCCTAATTAAAATATAATATTAAAAACTGGGGAAAGGGTTCTTTATATGTTAAATGTAATTTCAAATGAGGTTCTTTAGAAGTGTAATAGAAAGGATAAAAGCAACTAATAGACTTTGTAACACAAATTCCAAGGACAACTAACAATGAGCTTGCTAAGATACACTTTGACAAAAATCTTCACCAAAGCAAAATCCAAATCAATTGTATGGTTTTCCCTGATAAATTCTGTTTAGTAATTATTATGTCTAAGTATCGGAACTTATAAAGCAAATCAGCATTATTGAGTAGTATTTTGGAGAGAATAATTTCTTGATAAAGTTCAAAGATTAATATGTATTCACTCAACAAATTTACCCTGAGTACCTATTCTGTACTGGGCATTGTTCTAGATACTGGAAATAAAGCAATATACAAATAGAACAAATATTTCCTCATCCTGCATAGTGAGTAGAAATAGATACTAAATATTCACACACACACAATATATGTGTGTGTAGAAAGGTAAGTATATTTTGTGAAACTTTGTTTTAGGGACATATGTATGTGTATTTATGTGTCTGCACACGTACTGAATGATGATGCAAAATGCATTTCTTACTGTGATCAAAAAAATGCAAAAGCTACTGATCTAGTAAATAAATGTGGTTGGATATGTTTGCAGGAAGACCATGAAGATTAGACATATTAGGAATTTCAGGCAGACACCAAATGTTTTTAAGCAGGAAGCAATATTATGATCATATTTCTATTTCTAAAACATCCTTTGCATGTTATGTGAAAAATGGATTATAGAGGAACATGAGCAGTAGCAGAAACACCAGTGAAGACATTACCATGCAGCCTGAAATGACAGAATTTAGTAGAGAGAGTAGAGGTGGAGGGAGGTGGACAAATTCCATATACATTGGGGAGGTTGAGATGAAAGGACTTTTAAGAGATGCACACACACTGAAATAGACACACATACACACTGAAGGAAATGAGGGAGGAGAGTGGAAAGATAAGGAGAAAAATGGCAAATCTCAAGCATCGTCATACTTCCAAACTTTGTTTAGTGTAGACCATAATCAAGATCATTCACAATAAACACGCTCTGGTTATGGAGGTGTAATATTAATCATCAGCTATGGGATCCACACAGCAAGGGAATCCTTTTCAACTCTCAGAAATTCCCTATTTTGGAGCACCTGGATGGCTCAGTTGGTTAAGCATCTGACTCTTGATTTCGGTTCAGGTCATGATCTCAGGGTCGTGAGATCAAGCCCAACATCAGGCTCTACACTGGGCATGGAGTCCACTTATGAGTCTCTCTCCCTCTCCTTCTCCCTCTGTCCCTCCCCCCACCCTGCTTGTGCGTGCATGTGCGCTCTCGCTCTCATTCTCTCTCAAAGAGAAAAAAAAAAAAAAGACCTATTTTGCATCGCAATGCAATGGAGCCCAGGGCCAGATGGCTTCCCAGGGGAATTCTACCAAACACTTAAAGAAGAATTAATACCTATTCTTCTGAAACTGTTCCAAAAATAGAAATGGAAGGAAAACTTCCAAACTCGTTTTATAAGGCCACCATTACCTTGATCCCAAAACCAGACAAAGACCCCATCAAAAAGGAGAATTACAGACCAATATCCCTGATGAACAAGGATGCAAAAATTCTCACCAAAATACTAGCCAATAGGATCCAATAGTACATTAAAAGGATTATTCACCACGACCAAGTGGGATTTATCCCTGGGCTGCAAGGTGTGTTCAACATCCACAAATCAATCAATGTGATACAATACATTAACAAAAGAAAGAACAAGAACCATATGATCCTCTCAATAGATGCAGAAAAAGCATTTGACAAAGTACAGCATCCTTTCTTGATCAAAACTCGTCAGAGTATAGGGATAGAGGGTACATACCTCAATATCATAAAAGCCACAGCAAATATCATTCTCAATGGAGAAAAACTGAGAGCTTTCCCCTTAAGGTCAGGAACATGGCAGGGATGTCCACTATCACCACTGCTATTCAACATAGTATTAGAAGTCCTAGCCACAGCAATCAGACAACAAAAAGAAATCAAAGGCATCCAAATCGGCAAAGAAGAAGTCAAACACTCACTCTTTGCAGATGATATGATACTTTATGTGGAAAACCCAAAAGACTCCACCCCAAAACTGCTAGAACTCATACAGGAATTCAGTGAAGTGACAGGATATAAAATCAATGCACAGAAATCAGTGGCATTCCTATATCCCAACAACAAGACAGAAGAAAGAGAAATTAAGGAGTCAATCCCATTTACAATTGCACCCAAAACCATACCTAGGAATAAATCTAACCAAAGAGGCAAAGAATCTGTACTCAGAAAACTATAGAATACTCATGAAAGAAATTGATGAAGACACAAAGAAATGGAAAAATGTTCCATGCTCATGGATTGGAAGAACAAATATTGTGAAGATGTCAATGCTACCTAGAGCAATCTACACATTTAATGCAATCCGTATCAAAATACCATCAACTTTTTTCAAAGAAGTGGAGCAAATAATCTTAAAATTTGTATGGAACCAGAAAAGACCCCAAATAGCCAGAGGAATGTTGAAAAAGAAAAGCAAAGCTGGTGGCATCACAATTCCAGACTTCAAGCTCTATTACAAAGCTGTCATCATCAAGACAGTATGGTACTGGCACAAAAACAGACATATAGATCAATGAACAGAATAGAGAGCCCAGAAATGGACCCTCAACTCTATGGTCAATTCATCTTTGACAAAGCAGGAAAGAATGTCCAATGGAAAAAAGACAGTCTCTTCCACAAATGGTGTTGGGAAAATTGGACAGCCACATGCAGAAGAATGAAACTGGACCATTTCCTTACACCACACACAAAAATAGACTCAAAATGGCTGAAAGACCTCAATGTAAGAGAGGACTCCAACAAAATCCTAAAGGAGAACACAGACAACAACCTCTTCGACATCAGCCGCAGCAACTTCTTCCTAGAAACATCACCAAAGGCAAGGGAAGCCAGGGCAAAAATGAACTATTGGGACTTCATCGAGATAAAAAGTTTTTGCACAGCAAAAGAAACAGTCCACAAAACCAAAAGACAACCGACAGAATGGGAGAAAATATTTGCAAATGACATATCAGATAAAGGGCTAGTATCCAAAATCTATAAAGAACTTATCCAACTCAACACCCAAAGAACAAATAATCCAATCAAGAAATGGGCAGAAGACATGAACAGACATTTTTCCGAAGACATCCAAATGGCCAGCAGACACATGAAAAAGTGCTCAACATCGCTCGGCATCAGGGAAATCCAAATCAAAACCTCAATGAGATACCACCTCACACCAGTCAGAATGGCTAAAATTAACAAGTCAGGAAATGACAGATGTTGGCAGGGATGTGGAGAAAGGGGAACCCTCCTACACTGTTGGTAGGAATGCAAGCTGGTGCAGCCACTCTGGAAAACACTATGGAGGTTCCTCAAAAAGTTGAAAATAGAGCTACCATATGATCCAGCAATTGCACTACTGGGTATTTACCCCAAAGATACAAATGTAGTGATCCAAAGGGGTACATACACCCTGATGTTTATAGCCACAATGTCCACAATAGCCAAACTATGGAAAGTGTCAAGATATCCATCGACAGATGAATGGATAAAGAAGATGTGGTATATATATATATATATATATATATATATATAATGGAATATTATGCAGCCATCAAAAGGAATGAAATATTGCCATTTGCAATGACATGGATGGAACTGGAGGGTATTATGCTGAACGAAATAATCAATCAGAGAAAGACATGTATCATATGATCTCTCTGATATGAGGCATTCTTAATCTCAGGAAACAAACTGAGGGTTGCTGGAGTGGTGGGGGTTGGGAGGGATGGGGTGGCTGGATGATAGACATTAGGGAGGGTGTGTGCTATGGTGAGTGCTGTGAATTGTGTAAGACTGTTGAATCACAGACCTGTACCTCTGAAACAAATAATACATTATATGTTAAAAAAAAAAAAAGAAGATAGTAGGAAGGGAAAAATGAAGGGGGGGAATCAGAGGGGGAGACAAACCATGAGAGACTATGGACTCTGAGAAACAAACTGAGGGTTCTAGAGGGGAGGGGGGTGGGGGGAGGGGTTAGCCTGGTGATGGGTATTAAAGAGGGCACATATTGAATGGAGTACTGGGTGTTATACACAAACAATGAATCATGGAACACTACATCAAAAACTAATGATGTAATGTATGGTGATTAACATAACATAATAAAATTTAAAAAAATGAAAAAAAATAAAATTAACTCCAAATCATAACCACAATAGCTTGGTGTGTGGGAAGTCCAATACTGATCCACTTCCAGGGCTTTCTCTGATCTCCTAGAAGTCATACAAAATCACAGAAAAGTCTCTATGTGGTCCTATGTGGTCCAGGACATAGGGAGGTCCATGGTTCTCGGACCATAGCACTCGCCCTTGCTAGAACTTTTTTTTTTTGCATTGAATGATTGAGGTATAATTGGCATCACATTATATTAGTTTTAGGTGTACAATGTAATGATTCAGTATTTGTCTATATTGCAAAATGATCACCACAATAAGTCCAGGTAACATCTGTCACCATACATAGCTACACTTTTTTCTTGTGATGAGAAATTTTAAGATCTACTCTGCTAGCTACTTGCAAAGGTGCAATACAATATTAACTAGTCACGATGCTATATATTACATTCCCATGACTTATTCGCTGCCAGAACTCTTGACCTAGATCCATATGGAGGCAGGAATTTTCACTCATGTTGTGCTCAACCCTGAAGGCCATCAAAGACAGATACCCTGGTGTTAACCTTATACTGTGTTCTGCCATCTCTGTGACACCTTATTCACATTGCTTCCAAGAACCTAAGGCCTTTCCTCTCGACCAGCCCAGAGAAATATTTATTCCTCATATCAGCAGTGGGTCCTCCATTTTTACTGCTAGAAGATTCACTCTTTCCCATTCTTTGGTAAGATCACTTAGTTCTCCTTCAAGAGTTAAGAAATTAAAAATCAAATCCTGCTTTTTCTCTCCCAAGTGGCCCATTCTGTCCATCAATCCCTTTCTTTTTTTCCTATGCTGGAACATAGTCTCTGGGAATGAGGTAACATAGAAGTGACCACCACCTAAAATGGGCTGCGGAAGAAGGAAACGTCATTCTATTCCTCCTGAGAAGAAAATGGAGATGAGTATGAGAATTTAATTTTTAGAAGGTTATTCTCTGTATTTTTTTTTGCTAAAGTTGCTATCATATAAATATACTAATGAGAAATCTTATTTTAAAACAATCATTTTTGATGCTTTTGGAAATATTACACTTATGTAAAATAATGTTGTTATGAGGATTGAGTAAAATAGTCTGTGTAAAAGAATTTAGTCAATATTAAAACATTAAATAAGCATTAAGTGTGTATACCTGGCTATAATTATTTCCTTCTTTGATAATAGAGCTGATACAGTAACAGGCGAAAGAGAGTTTTACCAAATTGATTCCACCAAATTTTTGAAATCCACCAGAGAAATACCCATGTCCAAAGAGCCAAATGATTTGGAAAAGAAAAGGAAAATTATAATGCTAAATATATTTTGAATATGGAAAAGTACAACCATCTTTCACAGGTAATTGTTCCCATCTTTCTTAGTTCATAGTTTAAAAAAAAAAAAAAAAACTCTCTATGGATGGTCCAAGGCAACCTAAAGGTAATTTACTTCAAAGTATATTATAAATTATAAATAATATGTCTTATGAACTGGTGCTTCCAAAGTGTACATAGTTTGTACTCTTTGATTAAAAATAACAATCATAATAGCTAACATTTATAGAATACTATGTGTCAGGCACTGTTATAAGTAATTTACATGTACTAAGTCAATTGATTCTCACAAGAAAACCTGTGAAGGCCTTTTATTTCTCCTCTTTATAGACAGAAATGAACATGTGCAAAGTCAGGAATGAGATAATAAGCATGAGGTACCTTGTTATGGCTGGAGAATCAAGTGCAATGGGAGTGGGGCATGAGATGAGGTCAGCAAATGGTGAAGGGCCAAGTCATAAAAATATACAGACATTTATAATGACTTTGGACTTCACCTGGAGGGAGCCATTGAAAGGTTTTAAGCAGGAGAGAAACATGACCATATTTGCACTTTAAGAGACCCTTTTTCTGGCTATATGGATACAGTTTGGAGGGGAGAACCATGGAAGCAGAGACCCTGGTTATGAAGATGTACCAATGCAAGGCATTATTCACAAAGTATAACCCAGAATCTACAGGAGTCTACAGTTTATAAAACTCTTTTACAGGACTTTTATTTCGGACCAAGATAATGAGAACTAAATTTGCCTTCCCAAATTCATCAACTAGAAAACTAGACACAATAGATACAAGAGTTTTCATATGTTGGACAACAGCTAATGCAAGAGTGTGGTACATGAAAGAAAGGAAACACTGGAGGTGAGACCTAAGACTGTGGCAGCTTACCTCCTGGAGGTGGTCTTCAGGCCACAGAGCAAAGAGGGTAAACCCAAATAGAGCCTGACAGTGTCTCTGAGTTAAGGAATGAGGAGTTGAAACTTGTAGATGTCACAGAGGATAGAATTTGAGCAAGGAGTTACATACAGAGAGACCTAGAGATGTACAGAGTGGATGCCCTTGAGTCTTTGGCTAAGTCCTAATCCATGCATGCATGAGAGAAAACTACCAGAGACTTGGGGGAAAAAAAAAAAAAAAAACGCCCAAAAGGACTGGACAGAACAATTCCTAAAACTCACAGGGGGCTGAAAATAAATTATGTTCCCCCCAGCCAGAGTGAAAATTCTTCATAATACACCTGAACTGGGTAGAATTCTCAGAAGAATATCATCTTGGTGGTAATACATATTGGTTCAAGAATAAAGTATCTAACACAGCTAAAACCTAGATAGGGTCCAACTGATTCTAAGTAACCTAATACTAGACAAAAATAAAAATTTACACTATTTAAAGGACTGCAACAAAATCAAGCCACAGACAACATAAAAAGAACAGTATTTAACATCTACTGTGAACTGACTGCACAGCAAGAAGTTGGCTGTCTTCAAGCCAAGAAAGAACTCTCAGAAGCAGATCTTGCTGGACCTTGAACTGGGGCTTCCAGCTTCCAGAACTGTTAAGAAAATAAGTTCTAATGTTTAAGCCATCCAGGGTCTGGTATTTTGTTGTGGCAGCCTGAGCAGACTAATACAACATCCAATAAAAAAAAAAAAAAAATTACAAAGCATCTAAAAAGCAGAAAAATATGACTCTAAAAAGAATAGAAATAGATTCATTAGTGACAGAAATTTTGGAACCATTAAAAAGTATTTTATAACAGCTCCATAAATTTATCCTGTACATTCAAGAAGATAAAGAAGAGGGGGTGGGGCAGAAGGAGCCTGAGCAAAGTGCCTTGTCCTCAGCACTGAGGGGAGGGGACTCATTTCTCTTCCCTCTCAACTATGAGCCCCAGGGGTAGGGGGCTGCCTCTCTAGGCCTGCCCAGGCCCCTCTAAAACAGCTTGCTTCCTGCTATTCCTCATTCCCAAGCCCCAAGGATAATCACTTTTCCACCCCTTGCCTTCCAAGTTCAAGACCAAATCTGCTAACTGCCCCCTTCCCTCCCACCATTTCCCTATGTGTTTGCTGTAGCTGAATGTGCTCCTGGGAGCCACAAAACCCTGGGTCTGGTGTAGCTGGCACCAATCCCTGTTAATTCCTTGAGTCTAAAGGTGATAAACTTGGAAGGAAGGAAGGAAGGAAGGAAGGAAGGAAGGAAGGAAGGAAGGAAGGAAGGAAGGAGAAAGAAGGAAAGAAAGAAAGAAAGAAAGAAAGAAAGAAAGAAAGAAAGAAAGAAAGAAAGAAAGAAAGAGAGAAAGAGAGAGAGAAAGAAAGAGAGAAAGAAAGAGAGAAAGAAAGAGAGAAAGAAAGAAAGAAAGAAAGAAAGAAAGAAAGAAAGAAAGAAAGAAAGAAAGAAAGAGAAAGAAAGAAAGAAAGAAAGAAAGAAAGAAAGAAAGAAAGAAAGAAAGAAAGAAAGAGGGTTCCCCTTTCTCTGCATCCTCACCAACATCTGTCATTTCCTGACTTGTTAATTTTAGCCATTCTGACTGGTGTGAGGTGGTATCTAATTGAAGTTTTGGTTTGTATTTCCCTGATGCTGAGTGATGCTGAGCACTTTTTCATGTATCTGTTGGCCATTTGGATGTCTTCTTTGCAGAAATGTCTGTTCATGTCTTCCCCCCTACACTGTTGGTGGGAATGCAACCTGATGCTGCCACTCTGGAAAACAGTATGGAGGTTCCTCAAAAAGTTGAAAATAGAGCTACCCTATGACCTAGCAATTGCACTACTGGGTATTTACCCCAAAGATACAAATGTAGTGATCCGAAGGGGCATGTGCCCCCCAATGTTTATAGCAGCAATGTCCACAATAGCCAAACTATGGAAAGAGCCTAGATGTCCATCAACAGATGAGTGGATAAAATGTAGTATATATGTATACAATGGAATATTATGCAGCCATCAAAAATGAAATCTTGCCATTTGCAATGACGTGGATGGAACTAGAGGGTATTACGCTAAGTGAAATAAGTCAATCAGAGAAAGATATCATATAATTTCACTGATATGAGGATTTTGAGAAACAAGACAGAGGATCATAGGGGAAGGGAGGGAAAAATGAAACAAGATGAAACCAGAGAGGGAAACAATAAGAGACTCTTAATCTCAGGAAACAAACTGAGGGTTGCTGGAGTGGAGGGGGGTGGGAGGGATGGGGTGGCTGGGTGATGGACATTGGGGAGGATATGTGCTGTGAATTGTGTAAGACTGATTAATTTCAGACCTATACCCCTGAAACAAATAATACATTATATGTTAATAAATTTTTTTAAAAAAAGAGAGAGAGAGAGAGAAAGAAAGAAAGAAAGAAGGAAAGAAAGAAAGAAAGAAAGAAAGAAAGAAAGAAAGAAAGAAAGAAAGAAAGAAAGAAAGAAAGAAAAGAAAGAAAAAGAAAGGAAGGAAGAAAAGAAAAGGAAAGGAAAAGAAAGGAAAGGAAAGGAAGGAAAGATAAGGAAAGAAAGGAAAATAAAAGCCTTATAACAAGAGAAATGGAAAAAAATTTTAAAAGACATGAATGAGACTTCTAGAGATAGAAAATGCTATATCTGAAATGAAAATTCACTGGGTATAATTAACAGCATATTATACACCACAGAAGAAAAAAGTCAGTGAATTTGAAGACATAGCAATAGAGACTATACAAAGTGAAGCACAGAGAGGTTTAAAAAGTCATTGAAGGGGGCGCCTGGGTGGCTCAGTTGGTTAAGCGACTGCCTTCGGCTCAGGTCATGATCCTGGAGTCCCGGGATCGAGTCCCGCATCGGGCTCCCTGCTCAGCAGGGAGTCTGCTTCTCCCTCTGACCCTCTTCCCTCTCGTGCTATCTCTCATTCTCTCTCTCTCTCAAATAAATAAATAAAATCTTAAAAAAAAAAAAAGTCATTGAAGGGACACCTGAGTGACTCAGTTGGTTGAGCATGGGATTCCTGATTTTGGCTCAGGTCATGATCTCAGGGTCATGATCTCAAGGTCCTGAGATCAAGCCTTGTGTCAAGCTCCAAGTTCAGTGGGGAGTCAGCTAGGGATTCTCTCTCTCCCTCTCCCTCTGCCCCTGCCCCTCCTCTTATTTGCACATGCACACATGTGCGCACGTTCTTTCTCTCAATGTAATGAATTCTCTCTCAAAATAAATAAATATTTTTTAAAAGTCAATGAACAGAGAAGTGACCTGTGAGAAAATGTTATGTAGTCTACCTTATTTTGTTTAAAGATTTTAGTTATTTATTTGACAGAGAGACACAGCAAGAGAGGGAACACAAGCAGGGGGAGTAGGCGAGGGAGAAGCAGGCTTCCCGCGGAGCAGGGAGCCCGATGAGGGACTCGATCCCAGGACCCTGGAATCATGACCTGAGCCAAAGGCAGCCACCTAAAGACTGAGCCACACAGGCACCCCATGTAGTCTACCTTATATGTAACTGTAGTCCCAGAAGGAGAAGAGCAGAGGGAACAGAAAATATAGTTTGAAGAAATAATGGCCATTTTTTTCTGAATTTGATAAAATTCATCAAATCATAGATTCTGAAACCTCAACAAATCTCAAGTGGAATAAAAGTAAAGAAAAACACAATTAGTATAACAAAATCACATCACTGAAAATCACCAGGAAAATGAAAATCTTAAAAGCAGCCATAGAATAAATACACATAACATACAGAGGAATAAAGATAAGAATTACAGCAGACTTCTGCTAAAAAATTATTTCAACCAAACACAATAGAGAGAAATATTTAAAGTTCTGAATGGGAAAAAGAATTTCTACCTATAATTCTTTACCCAGAGAAAGTGTGTTCAAAATGGAGGTAAACTTAAGACTCTTTTAGAGAAACAACCCCAGAGGGAATTAATCACTAACAGAACTGCACTACAAGAAATGTCAAAGGATGTCCTCTAGGCAGAAAGACAATCATACCAGAAAAAAAAAAAAAAAAAATCTGTGTCTGCACAAAGGAATGAAAATCAATGGAAATGACAATGAAGTGGGTAAATATAAACATTTTTATCATAAAAAGTAATTTAATGCTTTAAAAATATATTGTGTTGTTTATAGCATACAGAGAAATAAAATGTTCCACACAAATAGTACAAAGAGAGAATACTGAGGAACAGAAGTACACTGTTAGAGAATAGAAATGTATTATTTACAAGGTTCTTCCTATGCACATGAACTGATATAATATTAATTGGAAATGTATTGTTGTAAGGTAAAGTTGTATATTATAAACTCTAGAGCAACCAATAAAAATTAAAACAGAAATAAAGCCAATAGTGAAAATAAAAAAAAAATTTAAAAATTACTCAACCTAAAAGAAGGAGAGCAAAAGGAAATAAAGGAACAAAAAAACAGATGGGACAAGTAGAAAAAATAGCAACATTATAGTTGTAAATCCAACTATACCAAAATTATATTAATTGTAAATTTTCTGAACACTTCAATTAAAAGTAATGAAAAAACAGGGGCACCTGGGTGGTGCTCTCTCTCTCTCTCTCTCTTTCTTTCTCTAAAATAATAAATAAATCTTTAAAAAAATGTAAGGAAAAAACAGGGATTGTCAGATAGAATCAAAAAGCAAGACCCAACTATGATATTGTCTAGAAGAAACCTATTTTAAATATAAGACACACATAGTTTAAAAGTAAAATGATTAAAATGAACATGCCAACCAAACAAAATTTTTAAAGAAGCTAGGGTGTCTGTATTTATATCAGACAGAATAGAGTTTATGATAAGGAATGTTATTTGAAGAATGGCATTCATAATGATAAAGGAATCAATTCATCAGCACATATAAAAAAGCCTAAATATGAATAGCCCGACAACAGAACTCTAAAACACATGAAGGGAAATGGGTTACTTAAAAAGTTAATGATGTATTTACCATATAACCCAGCAATGCCATTTCTATACATTTACATTTACCTCTGACAAATGAAAACTATATCCACACAAAGACTTGTACTTGAATATTCACAGAAGCTTTATTTTTTTTTAAAGATTTTATTTATTTGACAGAGAGAGACACAGTGAGAGAGGGAACACAAGCAGGGGGAGTGGGAGAGGGAGAAGCAGGCTTCCCGCTGAGCAGGGAGCCCGATGCGGGGCTCGATCCCAGGCCCCTGGGACTATGACCTGAGCCAAAGGCAGACGCTTAACGACTAAGCCACCCAGGCACCCACAGAAGCTTTATTTTTAATTGGCCCAAACTGGAAATAATCCAAATGTCAATCAAATGATGGCATATTCATTTAATATAGACTACAGCTTGACAATAATTAGGAATGAACTATTGGTACCCTCAATGATGTGGATGGTCTCAAAAGCACTATGTTGAGTTTTAAAAACCAGATATAAATTACTACATACTGTATGATTCCATTTATATGAAATTCCAGAAAATACAAAACTGCAATACAGAATGTAAATAAATGGTTGATAGAAGTGAAGATGAGTGGAGGCTGCTGACTACAAAGGAGCACAAGGGAACTTTTGGAGGTGAAGGAAATATTCTCTATTATGACTATGGTGATGGTTTTGTGACTGTATGGATTTTTCAAAACAACAACCTGTACACATAAAATTTTAGTATTTTATTATATAGAACACAAAAATAAAGCTGATTTTTTAAAAAAAATCATAAATAATGTTTATACATAAATGATCCCATTTTACCCTTGTAGTATCTTTACAGGTTAAATGTTATAAATATCATTACATAACTAGGAAATTAAGGTTATATGGTAGATGTATGTCTATATATATGTACCACTCTATTAAATGGCAGAAACATGACTATTCCTTTTAATATGCTGTTTATATCTACATTGGAATCTAAATCAAATGCTTAAATTAAGTTAAATGACACCTACACACCACTGATACAAGAAAAAAAAAAAAAACCAACAACCAACAATCCCATTACGAGAAACCTATTTCTGATGGCCCCCACAAATAAGCAGCACTAGATCTATCTTCTTAATTATTTCATATCATTTAATATGAACAAAACATATATATGAATTCAAGGAAATTGGTACAATATATAAACAATCTGTTGCAACCTGCCTAATTTCTCCAATTTTACTAAAAATATAATCTGTACCAAATAAATCAATTCTCTCTCTTTTTTTCTTTTAATTACATATTCGATGATTTAAAAAAAACAAACTTCATTTGGCTTTCTCTTCCTAATCAAATCAGAGATGTGATTTAATTACATTCTGAAGTATGAAACAGAAAGGGAATCCTACTTTCCTACAAATCCTGCAAAGTATATTAAAAGATCAGACAGGAATGACTTCTGCACAAAGAAAAT